>NC_053022.1:207085874-207344123 GCF_003073215.2 Triticum urartu | reverse complement strand
ATGTGTAGGACAATTTTCCTCATGTGGATGCAACTGTCGAGATGCATAGGCAATCACATGACGATCCTGCATAAGAATGCAACCTAGTCCTTGACGAGAAGCGTCACAATAGATAACAAAGTCTTTAGTGAAATCCGGTGGCATGAGTATGGGCGCAGAAGTCAGGCGTCTTTTCAGTTCCTGAAAACTACGCTCACACTGTGGGGTCCACTCAAACCATTTATCTTTCTTGAGAAGTTCCGTGAGGGGTTTGGCCACTTTGGAGAAGTTTTCAACGAAGCGGCAACAATAACTGGCTAGACCAAGGAAACTCCTAACTTGTTTGACCGTTTTGGGTGGAGTCCAATCGAGAACGGCTTTAACTCTTTCGGGATTGACAGCAATGCCCTTAACAGAGATCACTTGACCTAGATAGGTCACTTCCGGCAACCAAAATTCACACTTGGAGAACTTGGCATAAAGGCGGTGCTCTCTGAGTTTTTCTAACACAAGTCTAAGATGTTGGGCATGCTCTTCCTCATTCTTCGAGTAAATAAGAATATCATCGAGGTAAACCACGACGAACTTATCTAGGTACTCCATGAAGATCGAGTTCATGAAGCGAAAAAAGTAGTTGGAGCATTGGTTAGGCCGAAAGACATCACGGTGTACTCATATTGATCATAACGTGTGACAAAGGCCGTTTTGGGGATGTCCCCGTTTCTGATTTTGATCTGGTGGTAGCCTAACCTCAAATCCATCTTGGAAAAGACTGAGGATCCAGCGAGCTGATCATAGAGGTTGTTTATCCTGGGGAGCGGATACTTGTTCTTTATCATGACCACATTAACGGGACGATAATCTACAACCATCCAATCCGTACCATCCTTCTTCTTGACAAAGAGGACATGACAAGCCCAAGGAGAACAACTGGGACGGATGAAACCCTTTTGCAAGGACTCATCAAGCTGTTTCTTAAGCTCGGCTAACTCCAAAGGTGCCATCTTGTATGGTCTCCTAGAGATTGGAACAGTTCCTGGGATAAATTCTATGACAAACTCTACATCTCTATTAGGTGGGACACATGGCAGTTCTTCTGGAAAGACATCCGGGAAGTCACGGACTACCGGAATATCTTCAAGGTCTGGAAGAGGGCGAGCATTAAGAGGATAGAGTTGACGCCTTGCAACTCTAGTGGAGACAGTGACTATTTTGCCAGATGGATGTGTAAGTTGAACAGATCTAGTGTAACAATCGATCTTGGCATGATGAGCTGTCATCCAGTCCATGCCCAAGATGATGTTAATATCTAAAGACTTGAGAGATATCAAAGAAGCAAGGACTACCAGCCTGTCAACAAGGATTTCATTACCATGGCTTACCTTGGAGGTTTGCCATTTGGAACCAGGAGTCTGGATTATTAGTGGAGTTGGCATATCACAAAATGACATGTCCTGCAACCGAGCATAAACTTCGGATATGAAGGAGTGGGATGCTCCAGTATCGAACAGAACGGAAGATGGGTGCCAATTGACAAGAAGCGTAGCCAGTACGACGTCGGGATCATCTTGAGCTTCTGTAGCTGAGACGTGGTGCACACATGCTCGTTCAGTGGTGGCTGGCTTGGTACCGATCATCTTGCCTGATGGCTTTTCACGGCCAACAGACCTCTCAGACTGGGGTGGAGTATAACTAGACTAAGGGCAGTCACGTGCATAGTGTCCTCGTTCTCCGCAGGTGAAGCAAGTTCCTGAGGTAGGACGTGGACCTACTTTGGCAAGTGGTCCACTAATAGGCCTGGGTGGATCACGTTGCTAAGTTGGGTGAGGCGCCACATCGGATGGCCTCGGTGCATATCCAGGTGGAAGAGCTGAGTTCGGGATCCAAATTCGTCGCTTCTGAGAGCCAGAGCAGGAGGAAGAACCTAGATCATGGTTGTGCTTACGATACTCCTCGTAAGTGAGCTGAGCTGTCTCTGCATTAATGGCCTTGTTCACAAGAGCCTAGAAAGTATCACAATGATGCAGGTGGAGATCACGACGCAACTTAGGGTTGAGACCCTTCCGGAACCTAGCCTGCTTCTTGGCGTCCGTGGACACTTCTTTTGTAGCATAGCGGGCGAGGTTTTCAAACTCTCTACTGTAAGCATCAACATGTAGCTTACCCTGGGTAAAACTACAGAAATCTTCCCTCTTGCGGTCAATGAGAGCTCGAGGAATGTGGTGCTCATGAAAAGCCTCGGTGAAATCCCTCCAGGTAGGAATCTGGCTAGCTGGAAGCATAGCCTCATAGCTCTGCCACCAAATACTAGCACGACCTTCCAGGTGATAGGTAGCATAGGTGACCTTGTCACCTTCAGCTATGTTTGCAGAATGCAACTTGTGAGTGATGCTCCGGAGCCAGTCATCTGCATCGAGTGGCTCAATGGAATGATGGAAGGTGGGTGGTTTCAGACCAATGAAGTCGGTGATGGAAACCAACTTCTCACGCTGATGTGCGGTGTTCTGCTCAGTCTGTGCCAGCAAGCGGTTAGTCTCATGCTTGTTCCTTTCGGAAGCTAACAAGAACTCTGCCATCAAAGGCTGGTCAGGAGGATCCTCATCCCTACCATCTCCGTGGTTTTTGTTATGAGAAACTAAACCTCGGTTAGCAGACGACATCCTGGAACAGAAACCAAGGAAGCAAGGATGGAATTAGCATCGACATAAGGATGCGGAATGTAATGCAAAAGTATTGGAAACTCTTGAAATCCTAGGACAATTCCGGCAGCATAACGGCTGTAAATTCTCAAAAAGGATTTTGAGACATTCATCAAAGGAATAGCATAATCACTCAGCATCATAATATCAAGGTTCTGGGTCAAACTGATGACACACGAAAGTAGTAGAACTGTACGAAGACACGAACCAACAATCCTAAGACTTTACGGTTTAGTAACACGTCATCCTGAGAGATAGAGGAGAAGCCTAGTCCTTAACCCTCATAGAAAAGAAGAGGCTGACTCAGGAAGAATGACATGAGGTAAAGGACTAAAAAGAGCCTTACATTCCCTTCCAGAATCAATTCCCTTATATAATTAAAACATTTCTAGATTCAACTTTGACCATTTTGGCTTGGTAATCCTATAGTCAGTCAAGCTCTGATATCAACGCTGTCAGGACCCCAATCCCAAGTCACACCGATCTAGCATGTAACACATCATATCACTTTGCGGCCTCACACATAGTATCCCCATGGGTGTCGCCTTACCATGGCCCAGGACCGTTTGCGCCTTTTAGCTCACGCATATGATAGTGTCGCTAGCATCCATATGACAAAGAATCCAGGGTGATATGACTAGTCGTGAACCCAAAGTGGCACTAACTTACAGGGACAGGCATACATGAATCAACCTCGAGTATGTAGGTCAACAGCATATGAATCCAGGCTATAGCAACTGGGCTAACAGGACACCGGGAACCCGGGCTGTAGCAGGCTAACATGACTCCATATGTCTCCGGGTGACATTTCCCCGAATGGACAGACACAGGAATGAAGTGAATCACATGCCGGCTAGTCTAAGTGTTCTGGAGCAGTAGTGCTAGGCTAGCAGGACTCCGGTAAACAGGGCTGTAGCGGAGTACCAAGGCTTAGTGGAAGCACTGGACTACATTTCCCCATAAGAGAGGCTACCAAGGATAAACAACTAGATTATCGGATCCCACACATAGCAATACACGTTACACGTACGCATAACATGCAAGTATGTGTTGTACAACATGGCATCACAACATAACTCAAACTCATATATATAAAGGCCCGGAAGAGCCACATAGCATTGAATACACACAGGGGTCTCATGACCCATCATTCACAGCATACAAGCAGCGGAAGCATTACATGTCTGAGTACAGACAACTACCAAAAGAAAAAGGCTGAGAAGCCTGACTATCTACAAGACCCTCCCAAGGGTACAAGATAGTAGCTGGGATACAAGATACTCGTCGAAGTCACTAGTGTAACCAACTGCAAAACATAAATAAGCAAACGTGAGTATGAAGGTACTCAGCGAGTCTTACATTCGAACTATCTACATATGCAACATTATCAACAAAGGGGGTGGTGGAGTTTTAACAGCAGCAAGCCAGCTTTGACTGAGTGGCTAACCTATACTACAAGTATCAGAAACTTCTTTAAGGTGAGGAAACGCACATGAGTCCACATATTCACCATATCAAAACTCCACTATGGATCCATTCCCGTCTCCCTACGAGAAGGCCATCCATAGCACTCACGCTTATCTTGCGTATTTTAGAGTACCCACTTCAAGTTGTCTATGTACTACATAAGTCCTCCAAGTTTCCATATCCGAGGAAAACGGCTATTCGAATAGATAATGTTAACCCTGCAGGGGTGTACTTCTTCACACACGCTCTCGCCACTTATCGCCCTGTACACGTCATGTACCTCAGCAACCTTCAAGCGGAAGCCGGGCGAGGGTGTCGGCCACGACCTGACTAACCACACAAGTCTCTCGTCCAGGTTTATTGCCTATTCGAGTTCCATCCGCAAGGAGTTCCGGCCGAAGTCTCCAGTACGGCTCCTCTGACAGGTACTCGCGGGGGTTGCTTGCCTGATAGATCAACGAAGGGGTACTGCTCCTCTGACAGGTACTCGGGAACACCTTCTGGAGTGGAACCTATCGAGAAGAAACGGTGCCGGCAATCAAAACACAAACAAATGCAACAATATGATGCATGAACATGACATGTGCAAATGGTAGTGTTTGGGCTAATGCAAGATGCTACCAAGTTGGTTGAAACCCATTTGAATCAAGATTCAAATGCAAATTCAAAATGAAGCATTTAAAATGCCCATATTGTGTTTTCACTTATAAAGCATGTATAAGTTGGTTTTTCATGCATGTAACTGGCACAAATGGATTCCTTGCATTTTTCTGATAATTTTTCATATATAAATTATTTCATTCTGAGCTACAGTTGAATTATTATGAATTTTAGAAGTTTATATCATTTTCTGGATTTTCCTAATTTATTTTAATACCAGAAAAAGAATAACTGCGTTAGCACTACGTCAGCATGATGTAAGCGAGTCAACGGGGCTGACCAGGTCAAACCTGACCAGTGGGTCCCACTGGTCAGTGACCCAGTCAACTAAATAAGTTAGTTAGTCCTAAGTAACTAGGCCGGGTCCACTAGTCAGTGACTGTAGTAGCTAACCTAGCTAGTTAATTAGTGCTAACTAGAGTAATTAGTCGGGCGGGGCCTGCAAGTTAGTTAGAGTGAGAGGGCGAGGTCAAACTGGGCAGTGGGGTCAACCCACGTCGGGCAAAGGTCAGCGGTCGCCGGCGTTTAGCCGCCGGCGAGTCCAGACGCGGCGGTGCGCTGCGGGTTTTGCCTACAGGGAGCCATTTGGCGCGTGGAGTGCGGCTACGGGATGCGGACGCTCGTCCGCATCCAACCGTGGTGGTGGCACGGCCGGGGAGTGGCCGGAGTGGCGCCGGTGACGACGAGTGCGGCGGCCGGAGTTCGGGCATGCTCGGGTTGGAGCTATGGGCATGTGGGGAGGAGCTGAGGGTGGCTACATGCTCCTGGGGAGGTGAGGAGAACCATGACGCATGCGAGAGTGGATGGTTCGGGCTCTGGCCATGGTGGCGCCATGGCCGGCGACACGGAGCTCTCGGCTCCGGTGGCAGAGGCGGCTAGAGGAGAGGAACGAGCTCGGGTAGGAGGGGAAAAGGCGGCGGAGCTCACAAAGAGGCTAACGGAGGACTCGGCAGGCGCGGGGATGGCCGGTGGGCCGCAAATCAACGGCGGGGATCTCCGGGCACCGAAGTTGAAGAAGACATCGGGGACGGCGTTGCAGGGCCTCCGGTGAAGCCTGGCTCGGCGTGGAGGTTGAGGGAGACACGACGGAGGTTCTGGACCTGGCGGCAGGGCGAGGGAGAGGTGGTGGCCACGGAGGTGCTCGTCGGCGTTCTCGGACGGTCGCGGCGATCACGGGAGAGAGAGACAGAGGAGGAGACGGGGACGAGGGACAGTGAGAGGGGGTCGGGGAGGCTGCATGGCGTCATACAAAGAGGCCAGGGCGAAGGGCAAGCAGGAGGTGGCCGGGCGTGCGCCGGCGTGCGTCAGCCACTCGCTCGGCGTCCTCCCGGCGTGGTGGAGACGACGACTAGTAGGGCCAGCTGGGCCGCACAGTGCCAGGCCTCAGGTAAGTGGCCCAGGTAAGTTTTCCCCATTTTTGTTTTCTTTTATAATTCTGACATTTGTTTTTGACTTAAAATAAATACTAGCACAATTCTAAAAATGTTGGGATTCCTTGTGACCACTAGTTATAATATACTAGAGGCCCTCACCAATTTCCAACATTTTTGGAGCCTTTAAAATATTTATATTATTTTAAACAGCTCCAATTCAAATATATATGGGTTCATTCAAAAATCCAAAATGTTTAGCAAAAATGTGCATGACCTCTGGTTGTTGTTTGCAACATTTTCCAAAGACCATGAAAATTTTTGAAGAGCATTTTGGGTTTATTGAAATTCCATTTTTAATTTGAACCTATTTGAATTTGCTTTGGTGCTAGGGTTTGAAACATTCCCCATTTCAAATTCATTTGAAACATAAGCATGATGCACAAAGCAAGCCTAGATCATACCAGAACTAGGGATGTGACACACACGCACTCCCCCCTAAGTATGATTATCTCTCACTAGCCATCTCGTACACATGTATTCTCTCCTTCCATCCATACGTCTATCTCGATATTTCTCGGGGTATCTTCTATCGCGCACACACCTTGTCACTCGATATCCCACCCATGTAGTCCCATCACGATCTGCAGGGCATCTCTGTATGACAAACATACACTCTCTCCTCCCCATGTCTGCATTTTCTCCGTACGTCCCTCTCGACCTCTCTCCCTTGTTTGTCAGACCCCTGTTGGCCATGTGCTAGGGGTATTTCTCTCTCAGTTGCACACAACCACGCACTATCTCCTCACCTTGCTTCCGTTGTCGAAGATGCATGTGTGATATGTTTGCATAAGACACACACGCCTTTTCTCTACTTTTATCATGTGTGGTCAATGTCTCTTTCACACACACGCACACACTTTTTTCACTCACTCTTTCTATTTCACTCTCTCTCCCTCTCTCTCTAGTTAGGGACTCTCTTGTCGGATCACATGTTCTGGCAAAACCCTTAAGGTTTGAACATTGGGGTGCACGCGAAGATCTTCCCCCTATCGATCTGCGTTCTAACTTAGCTAAGATCTCACGAACTAACTCAACAAACTCGCAACACAAAGGGCACAAGATTTATACTGGATCAGGCCACCGTTGTGGTGTAATACCCTACTCCAGTGTGGTGGTGGTGGATTGCCTCTTGGGCTGAGGATGAACAGTACAAGGGGAAGAACAACCTCCTGAGGTTGAGCTGTTCTTGTGCTTGGCGAACTGGTTGTCGTTCGGGTGGATTTGGGACGAGTTGCCTCCTACTATGGTGACTAAACCTATTTATAGAGGCCATGGTCCTCTACCCAAATATTTAGCAGGAAGGGAGCCAACAATGGCCAATTAGAAAGGGGACAACTAGTACAAGCTATCCTAACAAAAGCAGTCTTCGCCTGCCAAAGGCTCTGGTGGTGACACCGTCTTGGGCTCCATGGTGACCTCCATCTTGCCGTCCTTCTGGTCTTGGTCTCATTGCACCAACATGGTAAGCTTTGCTTGATGTGTCGGTACTCCACGCCTGCGCTTGCCCCCTTAGCACCAAAGAGGAAACAAGGACGCTGCACGCGCTGGTGCCCGCCTGGTCTCGATCTTCATAACTTACATCACCCGAACCTCGTGAGGTTTACCCAGCCTTGAACTCTCCGCCCCTCACGAGCCAGCCTGGTGAGGCCGCTCCTGAGGAGGTCTTGTGCCGTTCGCTTCGCGAGGCTTGTACCCTCGCGAGGGTCCTGATTCCTTGTTGATGAAGATGGGCCGTACAAGCATGCTAGCAAAGCCATGCCGTGGGCCGCAGGCAGGCAAGTCTGGGGACCCCCGTTACCAGAACACCGACAGTAGCCCTCGGGCCCAAGGCGTGCTTGGGCTCGGCTTCGAGGCAAAGCCAAGGGTGAAGTGCCGAGCGCCGCGGGCTCACATAGCCTGCGGCCTCGATCGACGCGTGGCGGTTGATTGGACGTGGGCATCTCCGCTTACGCACGCTACCTCGGCAACTGCCCGACATGACAAGTCCCTGCGACATGCAAGGAAAACCATCATTACCTGTGATCGTGGGTGCTGCTGGTTGGCCTTCTCTTGGTATACATGGGAGGGGGGCAGAGCCCCCATCGCCCATCCTTCCTCTGCCTCTCCTGCTTCTTCTCCTTCTTTGCTTCTCTCATGCCACCGATGGCGCCGTCGAGGAGGTTCACCACCGCGGAGAAGGGGAAGGCCCCTTGTGAGGGGCCTGGCTCTCCGGTGCCCAAGCATGGACGCGGACGTCTCATCAAGCACACTACAACCCCTGCCACGGCTCCACGCGGCTGTGGCGGTGCCGCTTCGTGGTGCAGGGGTCGCTCCGGTTGTGGCGGTCCCGTTGACGAATGGAGACGTGCCATGGTCGCGCGGCCTCCCCGGCCATGCTTCCACTCGGCGGAGATGCTACTGGAGTTCGTTGTCTGGTCAGAGGATCCGGCTGGCAACTGGCTTCAGCTCCCGCGCTTCTTCGCCGACGAGCTGCCGGCCTCAGGTCCTGGCGGGCTTTGGCTACAGGCGGACGGCTGCTGCAGCAGGGCTTCTTGGGTTGCGATCGCGGTCTCCGCCGCGGGGAATGTAGCTCTGGCCCGCAGTTGGCAGACGTTCACCCGCACACGCGGCCTGGGAAGGCGGTGCACCCTTCACTTCAAGTACGACGGCGATGCGACCCTCTATGTGAGGGTGTTTGGGGAAGATGGTCGCCGCGCCGGGTGCTGCCCCGAGGTGAACGATGTCGAGGAGGTGCTCGGCCTTGGCGACGGACGTGACGAGGATGAGGGCGAACCCGCCCTTCGTGCCGACCGCGTCTTGTCCGGCTATGGCAGCTCTTCCCCGAGCGACAGCTCCAGCAGTGGCGGCTATGACCAGCCGCCACGCCGCCGTGCCCGCTTCGAAGACAGTGGCAGGTCATCTAGTCTTCGCGCCTCCGTGAAGCACGGGGAGGGGTCCATCTGAGCTCAGCAGGGCGTTGGGGCCTGCGCCCGTGAACCACTGTAGGTGCCGCTTCTATTTTGTTCTCCTTTTCCTTCCTGCTTCAGAAGGAAACTAGAATGGGCCCCGGAGGGGCATGTATCGAACTATGATCTCAATCATTATGTTATGTTTGTTGTTCCTATGTCGTGTCGCAATGTCGTCATTTTATGTAGTTATAACCTAGCTCGACTTGTTTCAGGTGGCCTCCTTCTCACGAGGCGCTTTCCTTCTAGTGCCTTTCGAGGCCTCCTTGACCTGATATGCGCTTAGGAACTGCAAAGAATTCGTCAAGAGGCTTATTGCTCACCCAGGGCTTGGTCATAGGGGCCGCTGGCCTTGACTTAGCGCTTCGCGTCGCGATACCCGTGGGGCACGGATCAGGAGAGGTGCGCCGGCTTGTGGGCTCGAACGAGGGTGCCTCATGAAAAGAAGGCTCACAAGCGTACATATTCAGCCCCCTCGCGAGGGACGCAAGGGAGAGTACATGTCGACCAAAGAGACCAAGGCAGAAACAGAGGCAGAAAGCGATAAAATGGGACCAGCAAGAGACACCAGAAAGCAAATTTCAATTAAAAGAGGGGCGAGCCAACTTCGGAAAGGAAATGAAAAGCCGCGTCTGGCACCTAGTATAGTCTTCGACATCTTCTCACTAGCGCGGAGCTAAGTGCTTCCACTCGGCGTGTGAGGTTGCCCCCGAGGCCCAAGGGTGGCTCTCCTGAGGCGTCGGGGCGTGTACAACCCCACTCATTATTACGTGAGAGTGTCACGGGCGGCGATTCTTCACAGGCACGGGGCCTTGCTTCACAGGCACCGGGCCTTTCTTCACAGGCACCGGGCCTTCTTCACAGGCACTGGGCCTTTCTTCACAGGCACCGAGCCTTCTTCATAGGCACTGGGCCTTCTTCACAAGCACCGGGCCTTTCTTCATGGGTAGAACTTCCAGAGGTGTTGGATGTTCCAGGTGTTCTGGACGGGTACCCCGTCCTGTGTCTCCAGACACGCAGTGCTTGGCCTGGAGACGTGGACGACCTTGAACGGGCCCTCCCACATGGGCGAGAGCTTATGCAGCCCCTCCCTAGAGAGCACCCGCCTCAAGACGAGGTCACCCACCTCAAGAGTCCTGGGGCGGACGCTGCGGCAATGGTACCGCCGCAGCGCCTGCTGGTATCTTGTCGCCCGTAATGCAGCTTCACGGCGTCGTTCCTCCCCCGGCACGAGGTCCATCCACCGCGTGGCGTCCTACTGCATCTCATCAAACGCCAGGACCCGTGCGGAGCGATGCTCAACCTCATGAGGGAGGACTGCTTATGCTCAATAGACGAGGAAGAACGGGGTTTCGCCCATTGGCTTGGTGGCGGTGGTGTGGATCGACCACATCACAGACTGGAGCTCGTCGTGCCAGCCCCTGCCGCAGGCCTCGAGCTTCGTCTTGAAGGTCCTTGTCTTGAGGCCCTTCAGGACCTCTGCGTTGGTGTGTTCGGCCTGGCTGTTTCTCCTGGGGTGTGCTACGGATGCATAGCAGATCTGCATTCCAAGGTTAGCTCGATATGACTTGAAGAGATTACTAGTGAACTGCGAGCCGTTATTGGTGATGATGCAGTTGGGGACCCCAAGACGGCTCATGAGTCCCTTGATGAACTTGACTGCAGAGGCAGCTGGGATGGCACGGACGGCTTCAACCTCCGGCCACTTAGTGAACTTTTCAATGGCAACGTAGAGGTATCGATAGGCCCCAGGCACCTGAGGGAACGGGCCCAGAATATCCAGCCCCTAGACCGCGAACGGCCATGAGAGTGGGATGGTCTTGAGGCCCTGAGCTGGCTGATGGAACTGCTTGGCGTGCACCAGCTCGGCCGCGTCGTTGAGCGACGTAAGCCAGTAGAATCCACTTCGGAATGCCTTGCCGACGAGGGTTCGCGATGACGAGTGCTGCCCACTGTCTCCGTCATGTATGTCAGCTATCAGCTCTTTCCCCTGTTCCTTGGAGATACAACGCAGTGTAACGTCAATTAGTCGCTTTCTGTATAACTCACCGTCCTGGATGCAGTATGCCATGGCCTGACGGGCCACGCGCTCCGCGTCCTCTTCCTTCTTTGGCAACGTCCCTTGCATCAGGTATTCCTTGAATTCCTTGGTCTAGCATCCCTCCTGGGGCTCGAGCGCCAGGAGTAGGCATGATCCTGAGGTCGGGCCACAGGCTGGGGCTCCTGAGGTTGGCGTCTGTGGGAGTTCCTCCCGAGGCTGAATTGTTCTTGAAAGCGGCGGCGTTGCTGATGGCTTGAAGAGCCGCTCCTCGAAGACGCCAGGCTCCTGGGGCTGTCGCTTGGATGCTCTCCTAGCGATGTCGTCTGCTTCCTTATTGGTGCCGTGGGGCACGTGCTGCAACTCCAGGCCCAGGAATTTCTTCTCCATCTTGTGCACCTCTGTGGGGTATGCTTCCATGTGTTCGTCCTTCAGCTCGTATATCTTGTTGGAGAAGTTGACGACGAGCTGTGAGTCGCCCCTGATAGTGAGACGCTTCACCCCCAGCGCCATCACAGCCTTCAGGCCGGCTATGAGACCCTCGTATTCTGCAATGTTGGTGGAGACCTTCTCGCCCTGCTGGAAGCAGAGCTGCACGGCGTAGTAGAGCTTGTCCTGAGTGGGTGAGATGAGTACTGCTCCAGCCCCCGCGCCCTGGCGCGCGAAGGCACCATCGAAGTACATGACCCAGCCGTCAGGCGCTTCGCATCCCGGCGAGAGGGACCGATCTTCACCTTCTTCAAGCGTCGGTGCGTCTGTCCATTCTTCCACGAAATCAGCGAGCGCGGCCCCCTTGATGACCCTGGTATTACTGAACACACTACAAAAAAAGACACATCCGTGACATTTTGGGCCGAACGAATTTTTTTTCTGTCATACATATGACACTTCTATGACGATAATTGTGACAAAACCCGGTATCATCATAGATGTGGTGGGCTCCTACTTCTATGACAAAAAATCATGATAGAAAATGGGCTTTTCATCCTGGGTGGGCCGAAGACGCAGCTGCATGACATTCTTTGGGCCATCCATGACGAAAAAAACCATGGTAGAATCGAGGGCAAGGAAAATTTCGGGGAGTTCCCGGTTACGGTGGGAGGTCGGAGGCCGAGCGATGCGCGTTTCTCTCGTACACGTACGCGCATGTGTGCGAGGTGTTGGCTCTAACTGAACCCGAGCGAGGCGTTGGGCTCTAACTGAACCCGAGCGATTGCACTGCAGGCTACGCGTTACTGAACCCAAGCGATCGATCGATGGCTGTTAACTGAACCCGATCGAGCGATTCATTTGCTACTACTGCTAACTGAAGCCGATCAATGCTGCCTCTGTGATGAACAGTGAGCGTTGCGGGGGGGGGGGGGGGGGGGGGGGTTGGATGAACAGTGAGTGATGGCGTTGCCTCTAGATGAGCAGGACCCTTTGGTGTGGTGGAGGGCTGGATGAATAGTAGACGGTGGAGGGGTGCCCATGGAGGGGTGGTTGAACAGGACCGCGTGGTGTGGAGGGCTGGATGAACAGTAGACGGTGGAGGGGTGCCCGTGGAGGGGTGGTTGAACAGTAGCCGGTGGAGTAGCGCGTGGTGGAGGCTCGATGAACAGGAGCCCGTGGAGGCTGGAGGAGGTCGACGGTGGAGATGAACAGTATCCCGTGGAGTCCCGTTTTGCGCTACGCCACACCCCTCCCGATGAACAGGACCCCCGTTTTGACCGTAGGAGGTCCGTTTCGTCCGTTTTGCGGTACACCACACCCCTCCCGATCAACAGGACCCCCATTTCGACCATAGGAGGTCCGTTTCGTCCATTTTGCGGTATGCCACACCCCTCTCGATCAACAGGACCCCCGTTTCGACCGTAGGAGGTCCGTTTCCTCCGTTTTGTGGTATGCCAGACCCCTCTTGATCAACAGGACCCCGTTCCGAACGTAGGAGGTCCGTTTCCTCTATTGTGCGGTACGCTAAGCCTCGTTTCTATCGCCTGTTTCGTCCAAGCCCTCCCGATGAACATGACCACGCATTCCGTTCCGACCCAGCCGGTTGGCTCCCACGCGTTCCGTTACCTCCCGATGAACACGACGCATTCCGTTGCCCCCCCATGAACACGACGCATTCTGTTGCCTCCCCATGAACACGACGACGACGCTGTTTTTCCGTTCCAACCCAGCCATGTACACGAGCCCTGGACGTACGTATGCGCGAGTAGGCATTCGAGACCCCGCCAGTATGTACACATACGTGGCCGTATTTTCTTTCTTGCACCCTGGCCGTTGTACGTACGTGTACATGCTACGTGCGCGCCTCTACTACGACACGTACGCGCCTCTACTACGACACATGCGCGCCTCTACATCCATCAGTATATATGTATGTACACGTTCGCGACCAGAATGATAATGCTATGTACGCTTCGACCAGGTGGGTCCCGACTGTGAGGCACTTCCTTGCCTTCGAAGATGTAGCTGGTGGGTCCCAATAGTCTTGGGGGCGAATCGTTTTTTTGCCCGGACGCACTTCCTTGTGTGCGAAGATGTAGCTGGTGGGTCCCAGCAGTCAGGGGCTACCGTTTTTTTCGCGAAATACGGTGGCCCGTTCGGTGGGTCCCCGTTGTCAGGTGGAGGAATGATTATTTTGCACGTAATAAGGAGGCACTTCCTTGCTGTGGCCATGGACCCAGCTGTCAGCCTCTCCACGTACAGTCCACGCCCGATGGAAGCCGTTCCTTGACCACGCCGCTCCAAGAGCACCAGGGCGGTGGACGACGGCGAGGCCTACGAAGGGGACGACGCGGAGCCGGGGAAGACGCGACAGTGGATGCCCACGCATAGAGCAGTACGAGGGTTCACTGGGTCGCTATGGTGTGAGGCTGCCGTCGCTGCAGAATAACAGGGGGTGTCGGTCATTGACCATGTTGACTAGGCCACGCCGAGAGCACCAGGGCGGTGGACGACGGCGAGGCCTAGGAAGGGAACGACACGGAGGCAGGGAAGACTCGGCAGTTGTTTCCCACGCGGAGGGGAGTACGACTGTACGAGGGTTAACTGGTTTGTCTACCGTCGCCGGAGAATAACAGCAGGTGTGGGTGAGTAGAGGGATGGCAAGGCCAGCGATGGGAGTACGATGGGGCGGTGAGGCCTACGCGGCAGCACAGCCGGCCGCGGGGAGGAGGGAGCAGGCAGTCCCGCCGGCGCTTGTTTGAGCGGCTGGAGGAGGAAGAGCAGAGATTGAAGAAGCACGACGGTCCTTCGATGGACATCCAACAGTCACTGCTTGTGCGTCAACCTCTTTTTAGGAAAGCCTCAAATCTGTTGAAAACATCATACAACCCATCTGCCATTATTTCTAATAATTTACAGCCCATTTGCTAATTCTTAAGGTTTTTTGGAGCCCATATTCTTTTTGTTATCATTACAGCCCATATTGTGGCCACGGTTAAAAAATTATACAAAATTTTGCATATTTTGGTGTGGTCCGAACTGTTTTTAATCCTGAAATTTCGACTCACATTCAAACTGATTATAAAAATAAATGTATATCAATATAAAATCCAACAAATTCTCCACGCATAAAAATTAATGTAATTTAAAATCTCGAAATGAAAAAAAAGATATTTGAAACTAATTGCTGGTTTGATGTGTTTTAAAAATGTACAACCCATTTCTCATTACTGATGGGCCATTTTCTCGGCCAGCCGAATGAAAGCTCTCCTCGTCTTGAAAGATTTGCAGCCCAACAGGCCTGACAAAGCGACTTACTTGGCAAATCACAAAAAAACTGGGCTGTGGCCGTGGACCCAGCTATCAGCCTCTCCACGTACAATACTCTTCCGATGGAAGTCGTTCCTTAACCACGTTGACCACGCCGTGCGGAGAGCACCACGACGGTGGACGACGGCGAGGCCTAGAAAGGGGACGACGTGGAGCGAGGGAAGACGCGGAAGTGGAAGCCCGCGTGGAGAGGAGTACGAGGGTTCACTGGTTCGGCTACGGTGTGAGGCTGCCGTCGCCGCAGGGCCTGGCCAGCGGTGGGAATAGTAGGGGCGGTGAGGCCTCCGCGGCAGCACAGCCGGCCACGGGAGGCAGGAGCATGCGACACGACCGGCGCTGCTTTGGGCAGCTTGAGCAAGAAGACCAGAGGTTGAAGAAGCACTATGTCCGTTGGATGGACATCGTACAGTCACTAGAGCTAGAATCGTTCATATTGACTAAGTTGACAAAGCCCTTCGTCCCCGTCAACTTAGTAGGCCCACAAGTCAGCCTCCCACCAAGGTGGGTCCCAGCTAGTTGGGGGAGTATTCATTTTTTGTGCATAATAAGGAGGCCCTTTCGGTGGGTCCGAGATGACAGCGGGGGGAAAGTTTTTTTCGCGAAATACGGTGGCCCGTCAGGTGGGTCGCAGCAGTCAGGTAAATGGTGTTCAATCGGAGGTACTTCTTGCTAAAATTAGTTCTTGTACGAGTAAACTATCGAGTACATAAGAGGCAGCACAGACAATCTGAACTTTGCTTGTAGGTTTATCCTCAAATAGTGGCCTCGTGCCGAGGGAGGTTTGAGCAACTTGGCCACTACTTTCATCCAACTAGTTTACTGGCTCATCTTGGTCCTGTATCTCGCCAAAATTCTACATTGCAGACGAGAAAGGAGGCGGTTGAGAAAATGAACCACCCAAATTTTTTGTGCAGTTCAACTGAAATGGAGCATCCTTGGCGTGCAGACTGATTAGGTGCCAGATGAATATACCTATCAACTAGCTTGTCTGGACCAAAGACTGGACTGCGTTTTTCTGGGCTATGCACCAAACAATATTTTTGGCGTTCGCTCTCCTAATACATGGAGTTTGACAATTGGTTGACGTCGGTTGATACTCGAATTAATATAGGCACTTCTTGTCAACATCGATGCTTGCTTGAGTGAACTTTGGAGTACATAGCAGCAGCATAAGTACCTGTCCATCTTATCATTTTGTGCAGTTCTACTAAAATCACCTGATGTAATGATTTGCCTGCGAGTTCAGGCTCCAAATTACTCCTTTATGAAATCGGCAAACAGTAGCACAATACCAAATTACCAATACATATGACAGGCACAATAATTAGGATAAAGACCAGTACCAACCTATGTGAGGTAGCATATCAATTACTATTTCCTTTGACTGGAAGCCGAGATAAGCCAAGCGACTGATAGCAAAGGAAGAAAGCAAGCGGAGATTAGCGACTGACAGGAAAGGACGGAAGCTGTCGAGGCAATGAAGCACCCAAAGTTTTTGTGCAGTTCCACCAAAATCGAGCATCCCTGTTGGCACATATATTGAGAGAGTGATATTACTGTAATAGTGGGACTAGTTGATGAAACATACACTAACAAATAGAAGCACCCTCATTATCTTAATGGGTAAAGTTAGCAACATAGTAGTCTTGCTTAAAGAGAGGTATTAGTTTATTTAATCAGTGCCAATTAGCTCAACTAAACACTAAAAGCATTGCCATTTATCATAGGTTGCAAAACTTTAACGTGCAAAGATAAAGGAGTTTCTCATGACAGTAGCACGATACAAATAGATATGACAGCAAACTAATATGGATGAAGGCCTTAGGCCTGTACCAACCTAAGAAAAAAAGCTTATTCATGTAGTCCCATAAGAGATGATAAAGCACTCACTGGAATCACACAATAGTATATATTTTTGTGCCCTTCAAATGTATGGTTGAAATCACTCTTGTTTACCAGTGCTGAGATTATATCGAAAGATTATCAAGAACTTCCAGCAGAGTTAAAGCACTGGCTGGGATACAGTTCATTGTATTGTCTTGTGTAGTTCCACTAAAATGTATGATTGGCACAACATGATCCCTGTTTGCACAAGTAGGAACAAGGTGAAACCTTCATGAGCTTAGTGAGAAAGGATAGGAAGACATTAGCATATTACTCAAACAGTAGCATCAAATTCATGATGGACAATACGCAAAACATTGCCTCATTGAACCAATGGCAATAAATTGACATGCAAAAAATAGCACTATTATGTCATGACACTAATAATATTCCCTCCCTGCTCCATCACATGATTCACCTCCATAGACAAACATACACACGTACATGATTCAGCATAGGGTCCTACTAAAGATTTTTTTAACTCCAACAGGAAAATTAGGCAATAATAAATTAGTGGTACTTAAGTACTCCTAATTAATTAAGTGAGACGGCATAAGTGGAAGGGCTCCCTGGAGGATCGTCTCACATGTAAGGTAGTCGTTGCCGAAGCCCTTGAATGGCCTCGACTAAGGCCTCTGGCTTCAGCAAGATCGCCTTGGCACTGTTTATTCTTCTTCTTCCTCTTCATGCTCTGTTTCTCTTTCTCCTCACCAGTTTGTGAAACTAAGTACATGATTGGCCTTCTAATTCAGAATTGGTTTTGTCCGTGAGGGTGTACAAGTGTACTAGTAAAAAACAGCATTATTTTCTCATGGCAGTCGGAAAATAGAGATGAACACATGCATTAAATATCATTCTTACCTAAAGGAAGGTTATGGCGCAAATATGGATGATGAGGATTGGAAAACAGATCTCCCTTTGTGCAGTTCCACCAAAATGAACCAACTGTTCCATTCTGAAATTCCAGTTAAACAGCACAAAAGTCACTTCTTTTAAGAAGAGTTTTTTGCAGTGCACCAAAAGGCACAAAGGAAACAGTCAGAGTCTCAAACAATTACAGGAAAAAACATTTGGCTAAACTTGTCATGGCTTATAACAGTGGCATGGATTCATTTTTACCAGGGACATTAGATTAAGAACAACTAAGGCTGCGTTCGGTTCACAGGTTTGGTGCAGGATTTTTGTAGGAACACAATTCCTATGGTATTCTTTCCCTTCCAACCGTTCGAAACACGGGAAAGGTGGATAGTGATTCATAGGAAAGCTAGTCTGGTAGTACTGATTCCATAGGATTAGAAACATCCACGCGCTACTCATTTTTTGGGCGGAAGCCCGAGGCAGGCGCTCGCTGCCATGCGTTAGACAGGTTGCTGTGTTGTGTTGCCGGAATAAAAAATCAACCTATGTGTGGTATGTGAGGTGAGGACAAGAGTAGTCACTATGTAGATGAATAAACAAATAGCATCTCATACTGCCAAGAATGCTACTCTAAAAAAACAAATCTGTACATTTCGTAGTCCATCCGAACACATTCTCTTGAGAGTTTCCTCCAGTTCGTTGTTCCATAGTTTTATACCTACATTCCTTTCCTATTCCTCTATTTTCATCAATACCTATGTTTTCTACCCCTTTATTCCGAACGGAGCCTAAATATTTGGTATAAGGGCATGGGACGGTGGGTGCACCAACAGTCTAGCACCATGTACGTAAACAGGGGCATAAAGTGGTGATTCATAGTTTGTTGCCCCGAGAAACAAACATCCAAGAAACATATCTGGATTGGTCACTCTAGCCACCTACTCCTATGTGTGGATAGCAAATCTAGTCCTCGTCATACCACTATGTATAGCGTTACCCCTATATTTCCCTTTTCGACCAAGAGACCGGTTGGATGACCAGTCTGTACTACTTTCACCCCCTTTCCTTCCTGTTTGTACCAAGTCCGATGTACATACTAAATTCCCCCACCCCCACTTTATTTCTTGTTTGAACCAAGTACTCCCTTCGTCCAGAATTACTTGTCATCAAAATGGATGTGTCTAGAACTAAAATACATCTAGATACATCCATTTCAATGATAAGTATTTTCTGACGGAGGGACTACAAGATTCGACTCCATGAAGTAGCTTTACCTCTAACAATAGAAGAAAAAAATATGTGATGTTGGACCATCCGATCAATAGGGGCTGAGAGGTAGAAAATGATGCACATGCAGCGACGTAGCGAGCTGGGGAAGTAGAGCTAAGGCGGTTTTGGACGAAGATATAACTGAAGGTCGTCGGGATGTGGATAGGTGGGCGGCGGGAAGCCGGATCCGCCCACAGGCAACGACGAAGGGATCGGAGGACCTCCCGCATCGGCGCTCGGCCAGAGATAACGGTGCGGCCGGCAGTGGGTCTCCTCCCTCGCTGTCGATGATGGCCTAAATGCTGCCCCTCCTCCCCTTCACCGGCGGAGGGGGACATGTCCGGATCTGTAACCAGCGGTGAGGATAGAAAGCCAGTGTTTTTTGAAGGAAGAAAGACAGTGTTACTACCCCCATCTTGTTTAGATCTGGAGAGGATGAGAGTGTGTGAATAGAGCAACCCTAGCAAGCAAGCGCGGGGGCTCAGGCCGATATATACGTAGTGGGGTAGTTTTCCTTTTTCACTCCATCAAAACAATCGTTTAAAATTGTGTACTACTACATGCCAGGTCACGGTTTTTTAGTTGTTGATTGTGTTTTGGGATAGCTACCCGCTTGTTCCAAGTGGTGTTACGGTGTGCCAGGTCGCACTTTGTATCGTTCAAGTCTGGTACTACAAGTCCCTCCATTAAATGAACAACCACCCCCTCGTAAAAATTGTGAACAAGCCCACGGCTAAAATTAGCGAAAACGTGGGTTGCCCCAACATTCATTATTATTTATATTTTCTACTCCCTCCGTTCCTAAATATAAGTCTTTTTTATTAGCCACATCTAAGACAAGAATTTTTTTATTAGCACTGAACCCCACATATCATAGACACAAAAATTGTGGCAAGATTCCCTTAGGCAAGCCAAAGTGTGTCTAAAAATTTGAGCAACTCAGGTTAGGCAAGTGTGGCAAGTGTGGGAAAATAATGTGGCAACATAAGACAGACATTATACCAATCCAAACAGCCCCATAATTTTTTGTGACATGCATGAAAATTTGGTTTGTTAAATTTATAGTCAAAATTTGGCAAGGTGCATCAAATCAACACATGCAAGTATCAAAAGGAAAGTCAGGGCATGCATGCATGCGTTGTACTCCCTCCATTTCCAAATAAAAGCCTTTTTAGAGATTGCAACAAGTGACTATATATGAAGCAGAATATGTCTACTCCTACATGTGAAGTAGCCCATTTGAAATGTGTAAAAAGACTTATATCGAGTGCATTGCTTTGATGTGTCGCGTAAACTCGTACAAGACCAATAAATTTGATTACTACAACGCCCTCTCCCTCGCGGACTGAGCTCCGGTGCCTTAACTGAACCTGCCTTTGGCTGCGCGACAGGAGGGCCAACCACCTGTTGGGCCCACCTATCATAGACGCAAACGGAGGAGCAGTAAGTAGAAGCTTTCGCTACACGCTATCCCTCCCACACGAGGTGGATGGACATGCAGCAGTGGATTCGATACTGTAGAAGTAGGAGTAACATCATTGTTCGTCTTCTCGAAGAGGCGAAGAGCCAAGCACAACCCAAACGTGGCAGTTGCGAACGCTCGTGTGGTGCGGTTCCTTGGAGTACTAGCCAGGCTCTTGCATGAGACAAAATTGCTATTGTTTAACAATTAAACTCCATTATCCATTGGTTGATACTCATTCTGCATAGGTCCGCGCGCTTAGCACCGTTTCCTCCTGGGGTCACCAATGTTTATTTGCTAATTAATAGCATTGCATGCAATGAACTAGCCATTGCAAGTCATTAAAAGCATGCACACCTCTCATCTCTTATTGGTTGATATGTCAAGAAACAAGAAACAAGGTAGAACTTAATGCACCGCGCCTAAATGTTTTGGGACTATTTGGTTTTCGTAAGATGACTTACACACCTAGACTGAGGGAGTTGTATAGCCCTGTAAACCGGAAAGGAGTATTTGCCTTTCTAGAGATTTCAACAAGTGACTAGACAACACCGTGTGCAGTACTCCCTCCCTTCCGGTTTATAGGGCTCAAATCTCAAATCTCATGAACCAAGGCATTTTGCGATTGGAGGAATGTATCTCATACTTTACAAAACTACCCTAATTAAACTGACGCATTAATTACGTAGTTCTCTCGTTTTCCTCTCCGCCTTGGTCGCGGTGCACATGCAGGACATTTCAAAGCATCCGGGCCTGTGTGCCATCCACCAAATCACATCGAGGTGCTACAGTCGAGACAAACCTGTCACCCTGGTGTGGCCATCATGAACCATCATATCACAAAACCCACACCTTTACTAGCAGTGGTAAGGTGGCCTACAAGTTGGACTGGATGAAGCAACCATCATTTCACTGGAACGCTCGTTCAAGCCCTTTCTTCACTTTCTTGAAGAAAACCTCACTCTAGGCTACTCACTTCTGCCATTTTTCTTTTGTACCGACGAAGGAAAGGTGAGCGAATCAGTTATGCTACTATATTTTCATTCCAAGAATCTTCTTTTTGCGAAGCACCAACCGATTCTCACATCCCATTCTTTTCCCGTTTTCATCGCGATTGTGGTTTCCTTTCGATTGCTTTTTGTTTGTCAGTTCATTGATGGATCCTGGAGCACTCGACAAAGAGTTGCCGATGGACAACCCACTGGAGATAGCGATCTCCAGGAAGCGAGCACCGACCAATGAGTTGACCATGTTGGCGGGCCAACCCATGCAGACGAAGAACTCCAAGAAACAAGCACTGGCCAAAGAGTTGAGGACGTTAGCGGACGAACTCCTCAAAGAAAGTTGGAAGAACAGCAAGGGCCCCACCGTGCCTCCCCCAGGAACTCCGATTGCCACCTATGTGAGGCTCAAGACCGAGTTTGAGGAGATAGTTGCCGTTGAGAAGCAGTATTCCCCTGGCAAGGTGATGGACCCCATCAAGGACGAGGAGATGGCCCCCGGAGGGATGAGATCCCCCGATGAGCTGCACAAGGTAAAAAATAATGGCTTTTTACCATAGTTGTGGTTTTTGATTATTTGCAATGTGCTTGCAAATATGTTAGGGTTGTGCAGGTGCCGGTGGACGTCCTTGATGATTCCGATGTCGTGGCCCGTCCTGTTGGCATCGCCTCGGAGATCGATTCCGATGCCACTGTCCATCCTGTGGACATCGCCCCAGAGATCGATTCCGATGTCGCGGTTAGTCCTGTGGACATCGCCCCAGAAATCGATTCCCATGCCGCTGTCCGTGCTGTCGTCATTGCCCGAGAGATCAATGACAAGAAATAGTTGGTCGCGCTAATCCTTCAGGGTAGTTTGCATTGCCCTGTGTTTAATTACCAGAACGATGCGTGTTATCAAACCATCTTAGGACTAGTGCACTGTCTTGTGTGGGCGGATCTTGCTACTTTTGTTTGATAGTGAATCATGCGAACCCTCTCCGAGTTATGGAAACAGATGTATCCTCACCAGCTTTTGATGTAATATGTGGCATGCTTAGATGTAAGTTTGAACTGTTTATCATATCAGCAGGGATTGTTTGATGATTCACGGTGTTACTAGGCTAGCTATTGTGCAAGCTATAGTACTTGCAAAACACTCACCGAAGAGAAATGTTGGGGCTGATGAGCTCGTGGTATGCTTATACTTATCCCTCGTCGATCGACCAATAGCCCTAGCTCCTAAAATTCTAGGCTTAGCGATCGATCCGACAATAGTCGACATACATTCAGGCCTCATTTGGTTCACAGGGTAGGAAAATCATAGCAAAAGTACAGAGAACGTGCAACACAAAATCATAGCAGTACAGAGACGTACTCCCTCCGTTCCAAAATACATGACCTAGGCGGGCTAGTTTGGCCTAGTGAGTTTCAGTGATATGACATGGTACAGTGCCGTCCAATCTTCGCGTGTGGTAGCAGTTTTGTGGGTACAGTAAGTTTTCTTGAAGAAGCGGAATTCAACGAAGTCATGATGGTTCCTTCGTCCGAACAACTTACAATGGGAAAGGTCGGGCCTGCGATACGACAGGGGTAGACTAGGATAATTTTCTGCATGGCAGGTGGACCAAGATGGTCGACGTCCCACATGTCGGCGAATGAAAGTATTTTTCCGATATAGAGGATGAGCAACGAGTATTCATTGTTTATTTTTGATGAAAGTTATTGTCTCCACTGTTACGACGGATGAGTGTGAAACACGGCAGCCCAGTGAACTTGGCATGTGCACCACTCCCTCCTTCCTCATGTAATGCCCAGGTTACATCTTTTTCTCACTTTCTCTCTATCTATTTCCTCTCAAATGTTTTTTACCTTTCTTTTTTAAGACACAATTGTTTTTATGCCTTTTTTAGAATTATTTTTTTATACCTAGGAGCACGTGTAGAGACGGGATCTTGCAGAGCCCACTCCTTTACTTTGTCAATGCCTCTCTCTCCTCCACATAAGGAGTACTACTTGCTATGCATGCATGCGGCGGGCAGCTGGCGTCTTGAGGGGCCAGGGCGGTGAGAGCGGGCTCTGGAAGCGGTCCGGACTCCAGCATGGCCCACCTCACATTATCACCATATATTTCTTGGAGTCCGTGTGCGGCGGGCGGGCGATCTCTTCTCCCTCCCCCATTTCTCTCTTCTCAGTCGACGCCCACCGAGTGATTATATTTCAGCTATCGACGGTTTATTCAATTATGGCCCCACATGTCAGTGAAACTGCAAGATGATGCGTGTCCCCTCTGGTGAGCGGCGTGCGAGCCGGACTGTCGGGGTTGCGACACGTACGAGTCGTAAGTGTGCCGCCTTTTCCTTTAGAACTTGCGAAGCATAACATTTTCGCGCGATTGATCGATAGAAATCCAGAACAAAATGATGAGGGCGGTGCTTTCCCGCTCGTTAGGCGGGCTAGTTCGAGTGATATGACGTGCTATAGTGCCGTCCACTTGCTCTATTTTTATGTAAGCAAGAGTTTACACTCTTACGCGGGAGGAGTGCGAAACACCGCGGATCTGATTTTGATCAAGGGATAACTGTTCCCTGCCAAATAATGGAGGATTGTTAGCGATTATAGCATGATAGTTAGGGCATCTCCAGCGCTGGCCCACAAATTTACATCGGCATCTGTCCAAGGACACTGATGGATGCCATCCGATGCTGCCCGCATACCTTGCGACAACTATATGAACTAACCGGACGAAATTTGTGCAAACAAAGCAAATTTCAAATTAACCAGATGAAATACATTACATTTCTAAAACTTTTCCTACAAACTGGACGAAATTCATTACATATTTCGCACAAACTGTACTAAAACCTACCGTAAACCTTATCTAAATGATCGCCGGCGCCTGACCACCATGTCCGGCCATGAACCCGAGAAAGCCGGCCATTGCCTTTGCCTCCTCCTCATCCGCCTCGATAACCTCCTCCTACAGAGCACAAGGTTCTGAAGATTTCCGCCTCCACGTCGCCGTCAAGCGGCTAATCGGCCGCCGATGCTTACCCCACCAAGCTTGGCGGCGACTGAGAGGTGTAGCAGTGGCCTTCCCGGGACCAGAGCGACGGCGACCTACCATGTACTACTCTTCCTCGCTGTCGGCTGCGCCCGCGCACGCGCGCTGGCTTCGTGGTCGTGGCGGCGAAGGGCGACCGGGGGGGGGGTGCCGGCGATCTCCTTCGTTTGCTCCTGCGACAATACGTCGAAGAGAGCTTTGGAGCGCGCCCGGAGCGGAGCCGCCGATGTCCCTCATCTGCTCCTGCGACAGTACGTCCAAGAGAGCTTCGGAGCACTAGGAGGCCATGGTTGAAGTGGTGCCGACAGAAGGAAGGGACCGGAGGAGAATAAGTGTGCGTCTTTGGCTATGGCTGGGAGCTGGGGCTCAAGTTAATATAGCGGGTGAATGGCAATGAGCCGCGGCAGATGGATGGACATCTGGCGCCGGAGTAGGTTCGTCGGGCGTGAATGCGGATGCTGCTTCAGTGACTTAACTACAGATGCGTTTGGGTTACTGACATGTGGGCCCAACGGGCATCTAGCCCGCATGTCAGTGACACACCAATTGCACCTGCAGTTAAGTTCGGTGAATGCGGCATTGACATTCTGGAGAGACAGTGGCCGTTTCAGGCGGGAAGCACGCGCTAGCGATGGAAGGGGTTTCGGTGTGCGGTGGCACTAAGATCGGTCGCTCACGATAGTACATACTCCGTACCATACTACCATAGTACCTTCTCTAGCTTAGGCTATTTTATAGATTGTCGTTGTGATGGACGATATACATAAGAAAGGCGGTCCGAGTATGACCATTGGTTTTGAGCCAGGTGAATACATGCTCGGCGTTCGCGTAGGCCTCCATCAAACGTCTAAACAGTAATGTCAGGCACCGCCGGGGCGCGCAGGTGTTGGGCTCGCCATTTGCGTTGCGCCATGAGCAGTACTTTGATTTAGAGGGTGACGTGCATGCTTTAGCATGCTTTGACAGCGTGAGCGTGAGTGTCTGGCCCAAAGTATTTCATTTTCATTTGGCTGATGAGGGTGCATTGCAGCGACGAGTCCGTGGTTTCATTCCCCACATACGCATAATTTTGGTTTTTATAGTATTTCTTTCTCCATTGACAGGTAGGCCCATGTAGATAGATAAAGAACACGAGCTGATGAGGCGCATGCGGACTGTTTGACTGGTCAACCAGACAAATACGGATCTATACGCTGAGCCAATGACCATATAATCACCATATCTCGTATAGAATGATCGAAGTGAGCTATCAAGACAAGTTCGATGACCGCCAATGCATTTTACTCGGTAATAAATGACCAGGATTGAAGGGGAATCCAAATTTGCTTCGTCTTCTGTCCTTGAGCTCTTGACAAACCAATGCACTATACGGTTGTCCAACCACTCCACCCCAGAGCTCTCACCAAGCGTCATTCTGCCATCGCGCCGCACACTAACTGGTAAGGCAGTGATGGCATCCTGCCGCCCAGAGTTCCTCGCCGCCCATGACCGCACACAAAATGGTAGGGAAGCGATGGCATCCCGCCGTGCCGAGTTCATCGCCGCTCGCGACCTCACAACTGTGTGGGAGGAATTGGAAGATCCCAAGGCCGAATGGGCGGTAGAGCAAGAGGCGGCCAAAGCCGCACAGAGGGAGCGGAAAAGTCAGAAAGCACTCAAGAAAAGAGAGGCCCACCACCGCAAGAAAGAAAAGGAGGCACGCGCTGCTGCGGAGAGGTCGGCGGAGATCCAAGCACGGTGGGGTGTCGCCGACAAAGCCGGGAAGGAGAATGACGACGTCTGGCCAGCATGTGAGAAGTAGTAGTACTAGTAGTTAGTGTGTGTGTCTGTGTATGAGTACGAGCATGTACCAATACTACTAGTTACTACTGTAGTTTTTAGAGAAAATTACCAGTACATTAGCGTAGACTAAATGGAAAAATTCCTATCCTAAGCATCAAATGGCATCTCTTTCTCTATAGGAATTGAGATGCATGTCATCTCACTTCCTATGATTTTCATATTCCTATCCTATGAACGAAAGGAGGCCTCTGTTGGAGTAACTACTGTAGCTAGCAGTGCTGGTACAGTAGTTTTCTTCAAGAAGCAGAATTCAACGAAGTCATGATGGTTCCTTCGTCCGAGCAACTTCAAAGTGGGAAGTGGGCTGTGATTTGACGGCTCATTAGTCATTGTTATTGCGGCGCGATGACCTAGGTCACTCTCCCTTAGAGTTCTGCGTGCATGGAAAGTGGACCAGGATGGTCGACGTCCCACATGTTGGCGAACGGAAGTATTCTTTCTGATATCGAGCAACAAGGAAACCGCGTGGTATAGTATCACTGCTGATTGGTTCACAAAAAATAGTATCGCTGCCGATTTATAATTATTTTTTATTTCTGATGAATGCTAGCGTTTCAACTCTTACGACAAAGGGTACCAAACACGGCACGTGCTGGATGTCCCACACGTCAGCGATAGGACTGGGACATGAACAGCGTGGTAGAGCCTAGCGTAAAAAAACAACGTGGTAGAGCATCTCCACTTCTTCCACTTCTGGGTCGGAGACCACACGTAGTAGTACTTAGTGGTATGAACGATACAAAGTGCGACCTGGAGAGAAAGAAACGTCTAGTTGGAAGGTCTCGGGGCATACACGTAAACAAATATAAAATTTAATATGTGCCTCCAACTAATATAGTAGTAGTAGAGTTCTTAGGCACTTACTCCAGAACATCACTGTGCATTGGACGTACAACATTTAGTGGTAGTACGTAGTAAGAGACAAATGCCGCCCAAGAGTTCCCTTCTCGACCTACTTTTGGGTGTTTGGTAGAGTGTATGGAGGGTGCATGAGTCCACACTAGTTTAGCACCAATACACTAGAAGCATGCATGAAGAAAGCATGCATGAATAGGGGTGTTGAGTTGAGCATGCATGAAGAGGGAACAACTATGCTGAGACGAGAATGCAACCAAACACACCCTATATGCCACGCATGTTCATACCATTTGTTCCTTTCTACTTCACTTACTGTGCTACATTACTCAGGTTCGTACGTCCACTCCTCGGTACATGTCCGTCTCGTAGTTCGAGTCCCACGTGTTCTTCATATAGATGGAACGATCCTTGCATAACACGTGCACTTTGATGCTAGATGTCTCGCGTGTTGGCAAAAGGATGAACAAAGCTCACGTAAAAAAATTGAGTGGAAGAACATAGATTTCGGACAGCCGAGTAGGAGCAAGGAACCTCGTGGTGGAGCGTCTGCACTCATAATATTTAATATTATTCAACTATATAAAATTAACCAATCATCTCCACAGTGGACTGGAAGAGTATGAAACATGATAGCCCAGTGTAGTTACATCATACTAGTACATGGCTAACCCATTCTATCACCAAATTTCTTGGCTTCCGTGCGACACCTATCTCTAGTAATCCAGCAGCCTGTATCGCTTCTCCCTCCTCATCTCTATCAAAGTGTGGTGGGCTGGCGTTTCTGCCGTCTATTGAGGTCGGTTAACTATCACATGTTAGCGACATGCCAAGAGCATTCTAAAAAAATTTCCTTTCACATTCCGTTTTCAAAAAGAAAAAAATCCTTTCACGTACAAATTTTCCTGTATGCTTTGAGACAGTTGCATGTCCTATACTGCTCCTATTTGATACTCTAACTTAGCTAGAGGTTAGACTAACTCATGACTAACCCTGAACTAACTGTAGCCAAAGAGGTGTTTGGGTGACAGGGTTAGATTGACAATAAATGCACTTCATGGAGAGATAAAAGTGATTTTTCAGTGGTCCCAATGAGAACTATCTTCAGTTAGCACCCCTTGGGTGGGATAGTTTTTTTTGGTGGGTTTGGTGCAACTTGCTCCAATTTAAACCCTCATGCTTGGATACTTTAGGGCTATTTGAGCCCCAACTAGCTCAAACTAACTCTAACCCATGGATCCAAATAGGGCCTATGGCCAGTCTCGACGCGGAGCAGTCGCGTGCACTGGGAAGCAGCGCTCTCTCGACCGTCGCGCCACTTCAAAGCCGACGCCAGTGAGAGGTCGCCTCCACTCCGGCCGGGCATTAATGTGGCACTGACGCTCCAGGGAGATGCTGACTGTTTCATGCGGGAAGCGCGCGCTGGCAAGGGAGTATAGGTTTTGAACCGTTTCAGGTGTAGTACTGGTAGTTTGCAAAACTACTCAATTATTGCACTCAGTTTCCTAAGAAATTGTGGTAAAAAACTTTACTCCACAGCCAGATTCCCTTCTCCTTCCTATTCCACTGCCCGCGCACGTCCGCGGGAAGTGACCGGTCAACCCTTATATAAGAGTGCTAGCACAAAAAGATGCAGGCATGACCACTAAAATTTCCATATTAAAGCGCCACTCCAACGGGAGTATGGTGTATGTCGTTACCTTCGGCTGGCCCATGGCTACCGGGCGATGGCGACCAGAGAAGAGGTGGCGGGAGGGGAATGAATGCAGCTACTGTTTGGGTTTGTCTTCCCGCTTAAATAAATGCGCAGCATCACGTGTACCCGCGGGTGCACAAATTGTAACATACGTGTCTGCTTATGTGGGCGTCACGTAACTGGTGTGTGTGAGAGAGAGATTCTGAGAGACAGAGTGCGTGTCTGTGACTCTACTCTTCGGACATGTACTCAACCTTTTGCATCGGGATATAAGTATAATGGTATTTACTTTAGCTAGTGATTTACGTGGCCATGTTAACGTGGTTGTGTCAAAAAATGTCACTTCCTACTCGTGATTTGCGTTATATAATTACAAGCAAGATTCTCGTGCATTGCAGGGAACATCAATATGCATTTCTTTACAAAACACCTGTTGTGATTGACCCATGCAGGAGTAATCCCATGTGTAAAAACTAATGATATCTCGAGAATTTTATCAGAAAACTGGTATCTCGATAATGTCATCGAAAAAAATGAAAGATGAGAGATAGGGCGAGGAGGTGTGGAGCGTGGTGGTGACTGGTGGTCGGAATGGGCGGAGGCATGGGGATGGACGGCGTCGGCAGGTGGCAGCGGCCACCATGCATGCTAGATTGTTCCAGAGACTTATTCCTTTCTTAATTGCTGAGCAATGAGGTTGCAGGAGATAATGATGTGGAGAGAGGTGCGGGTATCTTTTGTAATATTATCATAGTTTGCTTTCTATCCTCAGATATAGATCATACGGTCTGTATTACAAGATGGCAGGCACACCATCACCGCCAACTCGTTTTTTATAAGGGTACAGATGATAAGTTTGCTGACTACTAAAGTAAAGTGGAATTTGTCCACGTTATGCAAGTAAATAAAGGTGATTGTTTATCATACGGGTAAGGTTGGATGAAGGGTGGTAGGAACAAATGCTCCGCCTAGAGCATGTGTGTGTGAGATGGAGTCTTAGTGTGTGTGTGTGAGAGAGAGGGGAGAGAGAGAGAGATGGAGTCTTAGTTTGTGTGTGTGTGTGAGAGAGAGAGATGGATTCTTAGTGTGTGTGTGGGGGGGGGGTGCGTGCATGTGTGTGTGAGAGAGAGAGAGAGAGATGGAGTCTTAGTGTGTGTGTGTGGGGGGGTGCGTGCGTGTGTGTGTGTGTCGCGGGGTCCTCTGTGGCGGATGTAATTTAAGTGTGCATGGCTTCATCATAGAGAGGTGATGTGTATGGCAGAGGCCACCAACGATGGGGTGCGAGAGAGAAATTGCCCGTAGGGAGGGAATAGAAGGTGTGTGCGCGTGAGAGGAGTCGACATCGAGAGAACGTGTTTGTTCGAGAGACACCGAGGAAGGCTACTATATATCGATGGTGCATGTAGGCGGGAATTAAACAAAGGGATGGTCTTATTGGTTTTGGGGATATAGGGGAAGAGTGAGAGGCGGGGGGGGGGGGGGGGGGGGGGGGGTAGCTAGAAGGAGATTGTTAAGTGTGAGTGTGTGGTTTACCCATCCAGGCGGAAGTTATGTGCACAAAAGAGGAGAACGATTCGATGTGGCGTTAGGATTGAGGGTAATTAACTACGTATGGAGACATAGAGACCTTGAACGTGCATGTGTGAGAGGTATACATGTATACATGGGATGTGTGTGTGTGCGCGCGCGCATGATCGAGATAAAAGAAAGAAGACATAAGTCATAAGGTCAACGACATGGGAGAGACGGATCGGTATGACAGTATGCATGCATGTGAGAATGCAGGGAAGAAGGCCTGACAATTGAGCATGCGTTTTTGTCTTTAAGAGATAGTGGCGTGGGCTGGAGCATGCATCTATGGCGAGCAGAGGGAGTGAGGTGCAACGATTGTGCAAAAGAGACCAACCTATAAATGCATATGTATGGAGAGACATATATAGTGTGGGTGATAGGAAGCAAGACTCCGTGCGAGAAAGAAATGTTGACGGAGAAACTGTAGATAGATATAGAGATGGAGATGCTAGCTAGAGGGACATCCACTAGTTTGGGTGTTGGACATGACCGTCAGGTAGTTCAAAGGGTGAAGTTATATATGTGTGTGAGAGGGCACTTTACTGCATGTAGAGAGAAACATATGTAGTGTGCGTGATAGGAATCAAGAGTGAGGGCGAGAAAGAAGGTTGATGGAGAAACAGATAAATAGAAAGATAAAGATGCTAGCTAGTGTGCGTTAGGGATAGGAGTCGATTTGATCAGAAGGCTGGGTTATGTGTGTGGGTGTGAGAGAGATAGAGAGAGGGTGCATGTGAGTCACATACAAACAGATATCAGAGAGAAATGAGATCCATAGAGATGAAGTTTTGTGTCTGCGAGAGAGAAAGATAGTTCACAATGAGAGTGATAGCTAGAGAGACATACGAGGGAACGCGAGATATCTCTAGGGAGAGAGGGTGTGTGTGAGCGACATACAGGAGAACAATGGAGAAATATGAGACCCTGAGAGACAAAGTTTGTGTTTGTGTGTGAGAAAGAGATATTGAAGAGGAAGAGTCGTAGGTTCTCATATCTAAGGAGCGAAAAACATCTTTGTATGAGGGGTGTGCGAGTGGAACACATGGGAATAGTAGAGAGAAATGAGACCCCGGGAGACAAAGTTTTGTGTTTGTGTGAGAGAAAGAGATTCCACATTGAGAATCCTGGGTAGAGACACATAGCAGGGAGCGAGATATACTTAGAGAGAGATAGAGTGATGAAGGTCGAGGGAGAGAGTACCGTGAGTGTGTTACGAAGATAAAAGATCATTGTCGACATACAGGTAGCACGAGAGATACCTCAGAGACGATGAACGCGTATTGGTCCAGAGAGATAGTCCTATATAAGCATGAGTGATAGCTATATGAGATGAATATCTGGATTAAAGGGGATTCAAATATTTAAACTAGAGATCACGACATTGATAATATCATAACGCAAATTGGTGTATCAAACATGCATATTCATTTGAATTTGGGCACACGTGTAATGTTATATAGTTTATCAATATTGGTGATCCATAGATTCTTCAATTACAAACAATGCATGGTTTATATACAGTTAATGTCTAAACGGGATTACACTATATGTTGCGTGTGTGAAACACATTATACATGTTTCAGAAGTAAAAAAACCCGCATGAAACACACATTAATTGGAGAGAGTTAGTGAGCAATGCATACATTGGATTTCAACATAAAGTGGTTTCCAATATTTGAAAATCCAAATTGATGGATACAACCTTATGAATCTGAGATCATGCCATTTGTAAACCATATTTATGTATAAATGGTGTTGTGCTTTTGAAAGTATATATTAAAAAAATGATGTATATAGAATGTAATTCCAATTGAAAATGGATCCCGCCCAAAAAAAATAGAGTACAAACGAGATTCGAATTGAGTTGGCATGGTAACATGCACTCTGCAAAATTTGAACGAAGCGGGGAAAGTCGCAGTAACCGCCTGAAACCAAAATCTGCGAGATGGAAATCACTACTGCCTATGCCTGCCACGCAAAGCCTATCTGCTGGATTTCTATAGGTTTCGATAGGGGTAGGTTTGTAATTTCACCCAAACATGACGTAACAGCCTCTCACCCGGATTCATACACGGTGGGCGCCAAAACAAAGTGTGTCCTCGACCGAAATCGACTCCCTCCCCGATTCATATTCATACACGGTGGGCGCCAAAAACAAACTCTCGTCGGCAAATATTCGGTGTATGCGAGATTACCGTCCTATCCCCAACCAACTAATGTTGCTGTGATGTAGTAGAAATTTGAAACGGGGGCTAAGTTTGTAAATTTCCTCGCATTTGAGACAAGCACGCCCTGAATACATGGTTCCCCCCTTCCTCTCTACCTCCCTTTTCCCCATTCGTACTCCGTGGGCGCCAAAACACCCTCTCCACCCCACCCTCCTCCGTCCGCCGCTGTCCGCCACCCCATCCACCGCCATCCTCCACCATGCCGGAGCTGATACCCTGACGCCGCCGTCCATTACAAGAGATCGACCTCTCTCATCCACGGCTTCGGACCGGGATCCTTGCATCCCGTCCTCTCGCTTCATCCACCTTGTCGGCGCCGCTCCTACGACCATCTCATCCACCGCGCCCCGCCGCCACCATCTACCCTCCTAGATCTGCTTCCACGCCACCGACAGCCATCGCTACCGCAGCACCGTCAAATTCTTAGCAGATGCGTACACGGCGCCGCACCAGAGGCAGTACTCTTTCGTATCTGCTCAACTTATTTATCGCAGCAAGAAAATAGATCGCCATTGCTTTACTCTGATTTCTTGTCTTGGTTGCGAAGTTGCCTTTGTCCAGTTTGCACCTTCAGATCCGCCATGGCACTCTCAACACTATACTCCCAATGCTTATGGTTTTCCCCTTTTATATTCCACACTAGTTAAATCTCAGTAGACTAAATTTCAAAATTGGGCCAGTTGATTTTTCAGAGCTCGCCGGAGTTCACCTGTGCAATCGAAGGGGCTCAGGTGGTCGTGGGGCCTCTCCGAACGAAGAAAACTCGACGGGGGGGGGGTGGGGGGGGGGGGGGGGGGGTGGTGGTGGCGGAGGAACACAGGCGGTGGGGGCCGGTGGTCCGACTGGCGGCCCGTGCGGTGTTCTGTATGGGAAGAATCAGAGACAAGGAAGAAGAAGGGTTAGGAGACGTAGGATCTTCATCCAACCGCCTGAAATGGTCGAGAGATAGCTGGGAGTTGCATTCTTAATGCGCTCTGGTTCATCATGTGTGGGCACTGTGCAACCACATTTTATTATCCAAAATCTGCTTGCTCTTCTTTACCATGTTCCTCTTCTGTTCTTCTTTAATATGTACTCTCTTCGTTCCTAAATACAAGTCTTTGTATAGATTCCACCATGGAATACATATGGAGCAAAATGAGTGAATCTACACTCTAAAATGTATCTGGATACATCTGTATGTGATCCATAGTGGAAATCTCTACTAAGACTTATATTTTGGAACGGAGGGAGTATGATAGTACTACAGTATGTTCCTTGTACTGAAGATGAGCAGGGACATTTGCAGTGTAGAGGACTATATGGTCGGTTGTGATGGACACTTTGAGCCTCTTTAATTCGTAGGATCTTGTAAACATAGGAATAGGATTTGTAGTGGCCTGCCCACTTGAATACTATAAGAATAGCAAGGAAATGCGGGGAGCTATGTCGCCTTTGAGAGTTACACTGATATTAACAGTACCACACCTTCACTTGAAGAGAGCTGGTATCCGAAGCCTTTCTAGCCATACCGGCAATACTAGCACATATATTCCAGCAAGTTCCACTTTGCTGATTTTACTCTGATGCTTAAGGTTTTCCCGTTATATCTACACTATGATCTGTGTAGCTGCTTTGTGTCGCACTAGCAGCAGTCCACTCTTGAAGCTAAACACTGCAATGACTTACAAAATTGGCAACAAGGCATTGAGTGCCATTCTGGATGCAATGAAACTCACACGCTCCCCACCTATTGATTCTTGTTCAGAATATGATCCTAATGAATATTCTAACCTCGAGGAGTCAAAGGCAGATGGCCTATCCTGTTCACCCATCAGGATGCCTGTTCTAATTTGGCAATGTTTTATTGATTGCGGGTATCTTGCATATGTTGTCTTGCATTTCTTCTACTTTGTTACACCGCCATCTACTTAGTTTACTCATCATATATGTCGAGATGCCATGCCCATCCATTATCAATAAATATTCCATCTACCATCATACCATGTTTTTCCACTCAAATGCTGTTCTTGTGCATCAGACATCAAAAAGGAAGAGGGTGATTGCCGAACCTGAAGGAGCACTAGCAAAGTCCTTGAAAAACATGGTGGTGCCGGAGAAATCAAAAAACACCCCACTTATATTGGTTGTACAACCAGTGACACAAAACGTAGGACCGACTCCAGCAGACTGTACCCATACTTCACTAGCCACACCACTAGCCCCACCGCACAGGACCTTCACTCCAGCAAAAGGTATACCGATTTCATTTGCCATAGCACCAGCTGTACCACAGAAAAATCCCACTCCAACAAAAAGTACAAGTCCACCGGCGGAAGACCTATCCCAACTCCAGAGACGGCCAATTCCTGCAGATTGGAACCCCATTCCATTTATTCCCAGTTTAAAAGACAATGCTTTCAATGTTGTTAGGGACTACATGCATATATTCCCATCATGGGAAGATTATTGTGAAGACAAACACCATTTTCACATCTTCCTGTCCAACTTACGTGTATGTGCTATTATTCATGGTTATTATTTTCCTGTTTTCTGCTGATTGAACACATCAATGATTTACATTACATTGTTATAACTAGGCGAGGGTCAATCTGGATAGTCATGACGAGAAAAGCTTGCTTGTGCTTTTCAAGGAAGCATTGCAGTAGTATCGGTGTTACCTGAGGAAATCACACTTTGATGGCAAGTCTATAAACGAATTTCTGGTGAAGTCTCCTGTGCTAACTTTAGAAGACATTGAATGGAAAAACCTTGTTATGCACTGGTCTCGTTCCCAGGATGAGGTATTGTCTATGAAATCACATGACAATTTGAACTTTTACTTTTCCGCATGTGCCTTACGGATCTTTTTTGCAGGAAATCTGCTCGAAGAAGAATTCCAGTTTGACAAGAACGATAGGATATCGCAAATATGCTGCCCGCTGCTTTGCTCTTGTTAGTACGTGTTGTCCTGTATCACTGTACTTGCATACATACCTGGTTCATTATGTGACAGCAGTATGCATCATAGCTTGCTTATCAATTGTTCGCTCCAAATTATCTGATCTGTATGAATGGTTACATTAGTGTAGAATATATCCAATGCCAATGTTTTTTTAGCTCTGCATTGTTCTTGTAAGTACATGCGATCCTTTATCAGTGCAATTATAATGACACGTAGTTGTTCATGTACCATCACTTTGCAGCTTATTTTCCTTTGCCCTCCATTTTCTACACATCAGATCTATATTTACTCTTACCATAAGGTTGGTACTGAAGAAGTTTAGCTGTGCATTGCTCTTGGCTGTACCTTTTTCCTGCATCATTGCACTTACATTTATAGCTACTTGGTTATGTAGCATCACTCTTCATCTTATCTTAAATATTCTCCATTTTTTCGTATATTATCATGTCTATATTTACTCTTAACAAAATGTAGAATAAAGGCAATGCTTTTGAAGAAGATTCTGTGGTAAAATTCTTGAATTGCCCCCCCATCAGCATGGACAAGGCCTTTATAGAGCCTGTCTTCACCAATAATGTAAGTTTGTCCATCTCAAGAGTTCAAACTTTGTTGTATATATTTGGTTAGGCATGACTTCAACAGCTGTTTATTTTTGGTGTTTGCATCAAAATGCTTGTTTAAAGTTTATTATGTAGTTCATAAACAAAAGTTTGTCCTTTCTCAATTTAAGTTTTCAGTTGTACAACCAAGTTCCTTCTTCATACCATGTAAATTAAACTATACAAAGCAAGTGATCTTATTTTGCACTGCCTGTATGCTTCTGTTCTTCATCCGTAATCCAATGGTGTGGTGAACCTACCCACTACAGCACAATGTCATATTTTGCAATGTCTTAACTATGAACAATGTCATATCATTCTACTATTATTTAAACCGTCTCTTTATTTGCCAATCTAAAATGGTATAAATTGACAGCACACTAACCATTGATACTTATGAGTTCTTGATCTATAATCCAGTGGTGTCGTGAAGCTGCCAACTCCTTCACAATGTCATTTCCTGCCATGTCTTGACCTAAACAATACCATATTGTGTTAATGCAATTTTAAACTATGTCTCTTTATTCGTTAGTAAGAAATGTGATGAAATGTCAGCACTGATACTTTTATGTGCAAAACCTATCATCTGTCTGCTTGTTTATCTTTCAGAGTGAGGAAGATATAAGTGTTGAACAAGCACGCTCGCATCATCTTGCTCAGTTGCTTGTGCTGCAGCTCCCAAGCAGGGCTAAACTTTCTTGAACTCTATTGAAGTGCTGTCGGTTTTGTATATTATTTTGTCGGTGTGTTTATTTGCACTGGTGGCGATCTTTGATGCCTAGTGTATGTAATTTGCTGTCTGCTTGTGCTTTATTATCATAGTGGCGAACTTCGATGCCAAGTCGATTTAATATGCCGTAATTTCTTTATTGTATAGTCTAGGTTTGTCTTATTCATGGTGCTGCAGTTATTCTACTGTATATATATCCTGTCTTCGCAGGAAACTGGCCAAACCGTAAAATTACGGTTCATAATCGGGCCATCATGAAATCACGATGTAGGTTGGGCCTGAAACTTGCCGAACAGCTCACGAGCCGCCAGCAGCCCGAAATGAACCCTAGCCCATGATTGTGTGAATCAAATCACGGGCTTTTAACAGGCCAAAATTGGCTCGGTCCTTGTTTGGCCCAATCAGATATCGGCTGCGAGCAGGCCGGATGCAAACCGGGACGTAGTTAGGCCCAACTATATGACGGGCTTTTAACAGGCCAAAGTTAATATAGGGCCGAAATGTTAAACGGGCCCTTAATAGGCCAAAACTAATATCAGGACGAATTACTAAGTGGGCCTTTAGCAAGTGGGCAAAAAGCATAGTGTCTAGTTGACGGGCCGAATCTGATATGGGCCATAATTGAGCCCAAAGCCTCTTAAAGGGTCGGACCTAATCTGGGCCGTAATTTGGCCCAGAACGTGGTAGGCTTTTAACGGGCCGGATCTCATATGGGCCACTAATAGGCCCAGAGCGTGGCAGGCCATTAATGCACCGGATCAAATATGGGCCGGCATTTGGCCCAAAACATGGCAGCCAGTTAATGGGCCAGCCTACTAGGGTCCTCAAAATCTTGTGGGCCTACAGTTGGGCCGACCCATTAATGTCGGCAAAATCTTGTGGGCCTTTAGCTGGGCCGGCCCATTATGATCCACAAGAATCTTGTGGGCCTTTACCTGGGCCGACCCATTATGGCACAGAAAAATCTTGTGGGCCTTTACCCGGGCCGGCCCATTATGGCCTGCAAAATCTTGTGGGCCTTTAGCTGGGCCAGCCCACTATGGTCCGCAATATCTTGTGGGCCTTTAGCTCAGCCAGCCCATTATGGTCCGCAAAATCTTATGGGCCTTCAGTTGGGCCAGCCCATTTAAACTTGATGGGTGGGTCCACGTGTCAACATATCATAGGCGCGTCTCGCCCATTGGATGAGTGACACGTGTGCCAACGCGGACCTGACACGTGTCTCCTGCAGCCAATGATGATTTTACACGTGGAAAATCCCCCATTGGTCGGGGCTGTTAACGGGTTATCGGATCCAAAACCTGACCCGATAGCTTAACGGCGTTCCGTTACGGTGGATGCCACGTGTTGGTCAGCCTTGACGAAAGCACTTCTGTGACGCGCGATTTATCATCATGGAAGTGGACACTTCCATGATGATAATTTTGGTAATGTCATGGAACACTTCTACGGCAACACAGGTATGACTATCTTGATTCTGTCATAAAATCGTCATGGATGTACATGCATGACAGAAAACGCGACCTACTGTGACAAACACGTATCATCACGGAAGTGTATTTTTTTGTAGTGACTCCAGCTGGAATGCTTGCAACTTGATGTTCCATTCTGCGACTCTCCCGACAGAGTTGGGGCTCCTGAGCACTCTTTCCAATGGGTAAGCTGAGGAGACCTTGATGGGGTGGCCCTGAAAGTAGTTCCGCAGCTTTCACGAGGCCACTAGGAGCGTGAGCAGGAGCTTCTGAGGCATGGGGTACCATGCTCTTGCATCCCGCAACACCATGCTGACGAAGTATACCAGGTGCTCGACGAGGGTAGGCGTGCTGACGAGGTTTGAGTCTTCTGGAAGCTGGGGTGTCTCCTGAGGGGGTAGAGCCCCCGACGCTTGGTCGATTGCCAAAGTCTCCGTGAGTTTGGGGGCGTCGTTCTGCTGAGCCTGATCGTCTGCCGCTGCTGCTGCGGCCCTTGTGGCGCCCTTCCGGTCTTGCACCGTCTCTGCTGGAGGCATGGCATGGCGCGGTGCGCCCTTGGCTTGGTGTTCTTCCTGAACCGTCACCAGGGCTGCGTTGGCTGAGTACGGGGTGGCGGCAAGATAGAGCACTAGGGGCTCGCGACGTTGTGGCGCCAGCATCACTGGAGGGCTGGTCAGGTATCTCTTGAGGTCTTGAAAATCTTGGTCAGCCTCTAGGGTCCACTCAAACGGGCCCTTCTTTTTCATCAACTTAAAGATGGGTAGGGCGCGCTCTCCTAGCTTGGAGATGAAGCGCCCCAACACAGTCACTCGACCAACCAACTTCTACATTTCCTTGAGGCTCTGTGGTGGACTCATGTCTTCAATGGCCTTGACATTCTCTGGGTTGGCCTCGATCCCCCTGTGGGACACCAGGAAACCCAGTAGCTTGCCAGATGGGACGCCAAACATGCAGTTCTCCGGATTGAGCGGCAAGTCCACCTGACGAAAGCTTTCAAAGGTCTCCTCTAGTTCTTGGATCAAGGTCCCCGCCTCCCGGGACTTCAGCACGATGTGCTTGAGTCGTTGGAAGGTTGCGCCCGCGTTGCGCAGCCCGAGCAACATGCAGGTGTAGCAGTACACCCAACACAGGGTTAGGAAGGCCTTCTTCTCCACATCTTCTACCAACATCTTGATCTAGTGATAACCTGAGAACGCATCCAAGAAGCATAGAAAGTCGCACTCGGTGGTGGAGTCGACGATCTGGTCGATGCGTGGAAGCGGGAACGGGTCCTGGGGGCAGACCTTGTTGAGGTTGGTGAAGTCGACGTACATCCGCTCCTTCCCACCTTTCTTGGGGATGATGACGGGGTTCGCCAGCCACTCGGGGTACCAAACTTTGCGTATGCCACCCGCAGCCTCCAACTTGCGAGTTTCTTGGATGATCAAACCTTGCTTCTCTGCGGACTGCCGCCTCACCTTCTGCTTCACAGGGCGTACATTGGGGCACACCTTCAGGTGGCGATCTATTACCTCTCTTGGGACCCCTACCAGCTGGTCGGGCTCCCAGGAGAACACTCCCTTGTTTGCACGCAGAAACTTCACTAGCGCCTCCTTCTGAGCAGGCTCGAGGTTGGCGCCTATGGTAAAGGTTGCCCCTGAGGACCCATCCTCCTCGACCAACACTTGCTTGGTTTCTTCCTTGGCCTGAGTGAAGCATTGCTTCTTCTTGGTTGGCGCGGCTCCCTTGGCCTTGGAGGTATCCGCGTCAGTGGGTTGTGCTGTCGCCGCGGCCTTGAGGGCAAGCTTGAGCGCCGCCAGGGCCTCCTTGGCGTCCCCCTTGATGGTGAGGACGCCCTGGCTCCCCGGCATCTTCATGAGATTGTAAGCAGGATGGGTTGCTGCCATGAACTGGGCCAGAGCTGGATACCCGAGGATGGTGTCGGCTTTCTGGGAACGGGGGTCCCTAGACTTGCCTGCGTGCGGCCCCCGTCGTTGCTGAACTAGCAGGCCGTACGTCCCATATTCACCAACAAAGCATTCAAGACCCTTGCGAGGGGCCAAGCCTCACGAGGCGGTCGACACAAGACCTCCTCAGGAGCGGCCTAGCTAGGCAGGCTCACGAGGAGTGGAGATATCAAGGCAAGGTGAACCTCACGAGGCTCTCGTGACGTGAGACGTGATGATCGACACCAGGCGGGCGCCAGCGCGCATAGCGTCCTTGTTTCCTCTTTGGTGCAAAGGGGCAAGCGCAGTCGCAGAGTACCAAGGCCTTAGGAAAAGGTTGCCATTTCGGTGCAATAAGACCAAGACCATGGACTGCAAGACGGAGGTCATCGTGGAGCCCAGAACAACATCACCACCAGAACTTTGTGCATGCGAAGACTAGTTTTGTCAGGGTAGCTTGTACTAGCTGTCCCCCTTCAAATTAGCCCTCCATTGTTGGCTCCCTTCCCGCTCGATATTTGGGAAGAGGACCAGGGCCACTATAAAGAGGACTAGCCACCACAGTGGAAAAGGAGAGCATCGGGGCTAGAGAGACCACCCCCCACACACAAGCTCACAGAGCTCAAGAACGCCTCAACCTCAGGAGGCCGTTCTTCCCTGGTATTGTTCATCATCAGCCCAAGAGGTAATCCACCACCACCACACTGGAGTAGGGTATTACACCACAACGGTGGCCCGAACCAGTATAAACCCTGTGTCTTTCTGTGTTGTGAGTTCGTCGAGTTCGTCCGCAAGATCCTAGTGAGCTAGAGCGTAGATCGGTTAGAGGGAAAGACTTCACGTGCACCCCAGTGTTCGAACCTTAACGGTTTGCCGGGACCCCATACCCCGACATTTGGCGCTCTAGGTAGGGGTGCGCCGGAGCCTTTTCTCCACCAATCAGCTCTCCGATGTTCACCAGCTACGATGTCTGGCGACCCAAGACCTGGATCCGACCGCTGCGCAGCCTGGCCGGCCCGGACGGCGCCACCTGCCCATGAAGATCTCGACCCTGCACCCAGGCGGCGCGGGCGTCACCAAGCTCCGCCGGTCGTAGACAGCGCGGCCAGGCATCGTCCACCCTCACCCCGCGGCAAGCACGAGCCGCGGCGAGAGTAGCGAGTCATGGCGCGGTAACGGCGCCACACTCACGACGGGAGCAAGCGAACATGCGGGCGATACTCACAGTGGGAATGGAGCTGCTGCGATGCAGGCTGATGGAGAGCGGACGGGACACGCTACTTGAGCGTGTTGCCGAGCTGCTGGACGCAGCGGTGTCGGGAGCACCACCCTTCAGCTATCGACTTCCCCCCAGGCCAATGCAAGGTCGCGCGGCGAGCCTCACCACATCTGCGCGCCGTCGACTATGCCTAGGGGCTTCGCCAACATCAGCACGACTGGCGGTGTAGGGGGCTCCAATCCCCCCATGCCGCCCTCGAGAAGCAGGAGCGCAAGCGTCACCCCTCATGGCCCCAGCTGGATGCCGTATTATCATCCCAGGATGCCATCATGGGCGGAGCCATGTGGAGTGTGGGGCACCGCGGTGAGGTGTTCGGGGTGACGGCCCCGGAAGCCTACGTGCCCCGCATGATGGACCAAGGGTAGGCACCAGAGGACGACATTGGCTTAGTCATTGGAGAAGACTGGGGAGAAGGAGTGCTATGATTCGAAGCCTTACAAGAGCCAGCAGAGAACAACAGCGATCGTGCCAGCGACGGTGACTACAGGGTACCACTAACCTCTCAAGAACAGGCTTATGCTAACCATGGGCTACCGATGAATCAGGTTGTAGCACCGATCGACGACCCCGGCACAGCGGCACCCATCTCAACAAGGGAGACACGCTGGGGGCTGCCGAGAGGGAGCCAGGAGCAAGGCCCCTCCCCAAGGCATGCAAAACCAGGGGACACCCGGAGGTAGGCCCTTTGTCGTGGTGGCCTCAATGACCCTTCCTCCGGCAGAGGACCCGTTATTGCCGAGGGAACCGCTGGCGTCCTCTTTCCCTCCTTTGTGTCGTCCTGGTCTCCGGCCGGCTCAAAGGAGGTCAAGAGTGGCGTAGGGCGGGGCCCTCGTCTGGCGATATGAAGAAAGGCCAGTACCTGTGAAGAAGGCCCGGTGCCTGTGAAGCTCGCTGCTCATGACACTCTCATGTAATAATGAGTTGGGGCTGTACATGCCCCGGAGTCTCAGGAGCGCCGGCCTCAGGCCCTGGGCTCCCTCCCACGCCTAGTGGACATCACTTAGCTCTGCGCTGGTGAGAAGACTTGAAGACCCGAAGACTAGACTAGGTGCCGGACGCGGCCTTTTGCTTTGGATCTCTCTTTCTGTGGCTTTGCTTTCTGATTCTGGACTTAAGTTGAAACTAAAGTTTTATCGTTGCGTGCGGGGGGTGCCTTTTCTCGTTCGAGCCGTTTCTCGCCTTCTGGATCCTGTTTGGTTCGGGACTCATGTCCGTCGCCTCTCCCTCGCAAGGCTCCTCGCGAGCTGGACCGCGCATAGCACGTGCTAGCACTACGCTTGGTGCTCACCCCTTCCGCCCCCCCTTCAAACAGGGTGATAAGCTCTGCAGGATTCTCAGGAACTCATCGCCTCACAACCCAGACCTAAGCAGGCGCTGATTAAGGTAATTCATGTCGGGGAACTCACCCCAGCTTCACGAGCTCACGAGGACACATACCCACATCGCATAGGAAAGTAAAAACTACGATTTGCTTACACGAGGGGCTCCCCCTCTCAAAATGCTCTCACAAGTTTTGCAAGGGCCACGCCCGAGTTTTGCGTGTAGAATAAAACAACAGGAGAATATGGGATCAGCCAGAGATATCGCTCGCTGCGTCATCCAGGGATGCGTCGCTCGCATCATCATCACCTTCATCGGAATCGTCGCCGCCGTCGGTGACGCCCCCATCGCCGTTGTTGACCACGTCACCTTCGTCTGTGACGACCACCACCCCATCGTTCTCCGAGGTGAAGGCCGTGACCAACGCATCGACATGATCCTCTACCCAACGCGCCAAGTCACCCCGGACGGCAATGGGCACAGGAGCAATGGTGGCATCAATGTCAAAGTTGGGGTCAGCATTCAGGAGGGGGCTGAAGACACGGGAGAAGTCGCACTGAAGCAGGCCGCGACCCCTCTCCTCCACAAGCTGTCGAGCTCTAGCAGATTGAGCCTCCAGGCACGTCACCACCTCGGTGAAGAAGGTCAGGTGGCTGGCATAGTCACTCGAGTGAGGGGTCGGGGCGTTCTCGTCGCAGATATAGCCCAAGGCGGTGTTGGCCTTGTTCCGAAGATCCTGAAGCATAGGAGCATGCTCGCGCTCCAGGGTTCGGCGTTGGAGCACTTCCTCTCTGTTTTGCCGAGCAATGGCCTCAGCGTCATCAACTCGTCTCCGGAGGGAAGGCAACTCGGCGCGGGCAGAGGCCAAGTCTGCCTGCACCGTAACCAAGGCGGCAGCTGTGGCCTCAGCACGCCTCTCGGCCTCGTCCAACCTAGGCCTAAGGGCGGCAGCCCTAACCGAGCCCTCCTGTCCGGCGAGCTCCAGCCTCAAGCCGTACCTGCCCTCAAGATCGGCGCGAACCATGGCCACCTGGCGATTGATCTCTTCCTCGACTCTGGCCTTGCGGGCCCCGACAGCATCTTCAGCTTGAGTGGCTTGACGCTCCCTCATCTCTAGTCGCTCGAGCTCGAGGCTGCCCTCCACGGCCTACAGGGCCAGCGCCTCCTCGCGTCGCCGGACCTCCTCTTCCTCCGAAGGCGTACCACTCATCGACGCAAGGGCGGCCCCGCACGCCTCGACTTGCAGCTCAAGGGACGTGCTCCAGGCCTGGAGCTCCCACGCGCGCTCCTCCATAGCCTCGCGGCGGCGATCGGCCTCGTGATATTCCTCCAAAGCCCGCGAGTGGGCTTCATTCGCATTCATGAGGGACGCCTTGGCCTTTGCATTCTCGAGGTCGCGATGATAACGGCCAAGGTTGATGGCCACTCGCAGCTTGCGCCGTTCGTCCACCAACCGAAGACCTTCGGCCTCGAGATGCGAGTTGACGCCAGCAAGCTCTTCACCAAGACGGTTCATCGCACCCATCGCCTCCTGGAAGAGCACGTGGCGGACCACGCTACGCCTGCGCTCGAGCTCGAACGCTCGCCCCATCTCGTCCTCCGCCTCGGGTGCTGCGGGTGGAGCATCAAGTGGCGCGCCATCTCTCGGTTGGGGGCTGGGGGCTGGCGTGGCCCCAGACACTGGCTAACCCTTGTGAGGGGCCCGGACCGAACAAGGCCGCTGCTTGAAGGAGGCTCCAGCATCGAGGCTAGCCATCCACCAACCATGACCAAGGGAGGATCCCTTGGCACATCCGCTGTGCTCAGAGCAAGGCCGCGTAGGAAGGACTGCGAAGGCGTAAGCTCGGGGCGCCTTGAAGACGGACCAGCTGCCGAGGCTGACCCCACGCCGCGGGCAGCGTCCGAGCCTGAGGCACTGAAGCTTGGCGAGTGCGATGGGATGAGAGGGAGCTGCTTCTCTGGAGATTTTGTGGCCTTAGCAGAAGGGGATCTGAGGGGACAATCGTCAGGAAAGGAAGGCGGCACATAGAAGATCACCAAGGAGAGGTACTTACTCGTCGATGGCGATGAACTTCCATCACTTCAACGGTCCGAAGATGCTGTCACCGCTAGGGGATCCCTTCCTCTTGCGGAGCTCCTCGAATTCCATGCAAAGGGGACTGAAGCGCTGGACGTGACGACAGGAGCATGACGGAGCCGAAGAAAAGCCAAGAGAAATGGCTTCAGGGGAGCCCGGCTGCGGCAAACAGCCCGGCTCTCTCTTGCAGCGACCTCCTGAGGCTCCTGAAGCCTCGGCCTCGGGAGCCGCATGCCGTGTCTCATCAGCAACTGGCGCCTTAGGAGGGCCGTCGCAAGCTCCCAAGGATGACACCCCTGGATCACTGTTCGGCGGGTTCTCCTCAGCACCTGAGCTGCCGGCCCCTGTTGTAGCTCCCTCCCCCGCACCATTACCTGGGGTGAGCTCGGCAACAGCGGCGAGGACGGGGACTACAATGACGAGATTCTCGCAGGGCCCCACCAAGCCAAGTGGGCGCAGCCCCACTCATCAAAGGAAGGCATGTTCGCGAGAAACGTGACCTTGTTCTCACTGCGGTACAACATGCAGCTCTTCTTGGGCATCTCGTCCGGCAGAGGGACACCGGATAGCACCGTGAGCATAGTTTGCCCCGCAACAAGAGTAAGCCCCTCCTCCTGAAACCTCATGTTGTCCTGCCCGCTGAGCAAGGCCCACATCGGGCGGGAATGGCGTTAAAGCGGGGCAACTCGGCGCCTGATGAACTCCCTCACCACCATGGGCGCAGTCACTCCAAGGTCCTTCAACCACCGTAGCCTGGCCCAGACGGGGGCCAAGTAGGGGCTCGCGAGCCTCTGGTGACCCCAGCCGGAGTTTGGAATGGCAGGCCCCACCGGAACTTAGAGAAGAGGGTTGAGCATGCTGGCATCAACAAACACCCATCGCGTGCGGAATTCGCTCGCGGATGAAGGAAGCTCGAAGTCGATCCCCATGCCTACCGTTGCCACCATGGCCTGAAAGCCCACACACCCTGAGCTCTGCCGGTCACCGATGAGATATAGCGAGAAAAAGTGGCGGAGGAGCGCCACGGAGGGTGCGATGCCCACCATGGCCTTACACACGAAGGCAAAGACGACGAGAAGGGTCACAAATTGAGGGTCGAGATGAAGCATATGGATCTGATAGTGCTCGAGCACCAAGTTGAAGAAGTCGGAGAAGGGAGGAAGCAGGCCAGCCCAGAGGGCGTCAATGAAGATCGGGATCTCGGTGACTGACCGAACCATGCTAGAGCGAGACGCAGGCCAGGCCGGCGTCTCTCTCCACTCGTTGAAGCTGGAGGCGAGCATCAGGCGCACCTTGCCCATGGCCTCGTCGTTGAGCACATGAGGCTGGCTGAGCGACGGCTCGAAGGATGGAGGTGCGTTTGGCGAGTACAGAGGTGTCTTCCCCTTGTCGGCTTGTTTCGGCGCCATGGCAGAAAAGCGGACGGAACACTGGATGGACTGGGAAGGTGGAGCAGGGCGTCGAGGAAGCAGGGATATTGGAAGCTTGGAAAAGCCAGGCGCTGAGAGGGAAGAATAACTGTGCAAGAAGCGGGGCCGCATAGCCTGGCAGATTCAAAGGCAGCATGGGGAAGCGGAGACGCCCACGTCCAATCAACCGCCACACGTCAACCGAGGCCACGGGCTTTGGGGGCCCGCGGCGTTTCGAGCTTGACCCTTGGCTTTGCCGCGAAGCCAAGCCCCAGCACACCTTGGGCCCGGGGGCTACTGTCGGTGTTCTGGGAATGGGGGTCCCCAGACTTGCCTTCCTGCGGCCCGCGGCGTGGATGAGCCAGTAGGCCGTACGACCCATCTACACCAACAAAGCATTCAAGACCCTCGCGAGGGGCCATGGCTTGCGGGGCGGTCGACACAAGACCTCCTCAGGAGTGGCCTAGCTAGGCAGGGTCACGAGGAGCGGAGATATCAAGGCAAGGCGAACCTCACGAGGCTCTCATGATGTGAGCCGTGACGATCGACACCAGGCGGGCGCCAGGCGGGCGCCAACGCGCACAGCGTCCTTATTTCCTCTTTGGTGCAAAGGGGGCAAGCGCAGCCACGGAGTACCAATGCCTCAGGAAAAGGTTGCCATTTCGGTGCAACAAGACTAAGACCATGGACTGCAAGATGGAGGTCATCTTGGAGCCCAGAACAGCATCACCACCAGAACTTTGTGCAGGCGAAGACTACTTTTGTCAGGGTAGCTTGTACTAGCTGTCCCCCTTCAAATTAGCCCGCCATTGTTGGCTCCCTTCCCACTCGATATTTGGGAAGAGGACCAGGTCCACTATTAAAGAGGACTAGCCACCACAGTGGAAAAGGAGAGGATCGGGGCTAGAGAGACCACCCCCCCACACACAAGCTCACCGAGCTCAAGAACGCCTCAACCTCAAGAGGCCATTCTTCCCTGGTATTGTTCATCATCAGCCCAAGAGGCAATCCACCACCACCACACTGGAGTAGGGTATTACACCACAATGGTGGACCGAACCAATATAAACCCTGTGTCCTTCTATGGTGTGAGTTCATTGAGTCCATCCGCAAGATCCTAGTGAGCTAGAGCGTAGATCGGTTGGACGGAAAGACTTCGCGTGCACCCCAGTGTTCGAACCTTAAGGGTTTGCCGGGACCCCATACCCTGACAGATGGCGTTGTATGGGAGGCCAATGCGAGCGATGTCGAAGTCGATGAGCTCGGTGTGATAGTCGTCGCGCGTGCCAAAGGTCACAGGGAGGCGGATCTGCCCCACGAAGTGAGCGGGGCCCCTGCCAACTCCCGAGAAGGGCTTGCTGGGGCGGAGTCGCTCGAACGGTACGTGAAGGGGCTGAAGGCCTCGACGGAGAGCACATTGAGGAAGGCACCGCCATCGACGAGTGTCTTGGTGTTGATACGTGACAGATGTTGGGTGCGCACAGCATCGGGAGCGCACCCGAACCGATGGTGGAGGCGGGACGGTCCTCCGAGTCGAAGGTGAGGTTGGCCTCAGGCGCGACCTAGCCAGGCGGAGCCCCCGGGCGCTTCGAAGCGACGCCGATCTAGCGAAGGTACGGCTTGATTTGCCGATCTGAGGGTGGTGCTTGCGAACCGGCGAGAAGAGCTGCGACGATGGGGGCCGTCGGTTCCCCGAAGCATGTGACGAAGAGGCCGCACAGCTCCTCCCAGGTGGCGATAGAAGACTCTGGCAAGGGTAGGAGCCAAGCGCGCGGCATGCCCGCAAGGGCCATTGGGAACCAGTTGGCCATGACTTTGTCATCGCCCCCGACTTCCAGGGCGTCCTCCTCGTATGCTAGCAGGAAAGTCGACGGGTCCGCCGCGCCGTCGTAGTGCGGCAGCATCTCCAGCCTGAACTTGGGTGGCCACTGCACCCGCCGCAAGGCGGGAGCAAGGGCTTGGATCCCCTGAGCGCTGCCGTGGGCACTGGTAGATCCAGCTGGAGGGGCGTCCGCCATGGGGAGCGGGCGTGGAGATGGTGGAGTGCGAGCTGACAGAAGGAAGACTCCGGCGCAACCCTACCTGGTGTGCCAAATGTTAGATCACGGGTTCCGGCAAAACCCTTAAGGTTCAAACACTAGGGTGCGCGCGAAGATCTCTGCCCTATTGATCCACGTTGTAACTTAGCTAAGATCTCACGAACTAACTCAACGAACTCGGAACACAAAGGTGACAATATTTATACTAGTTCGGGCCACCGTTGTGGTGTAATACCCTACTCTAGTGTGGTTGTGGTGGATTACCTCTTGGGCTGAGGAGGAACAGTACAAGGGGAAGAATAGCCTCCTGAGGTTGAGGTGTTCTTGTGCTTGGCGAACTGGTTGTCGTTCGGGTGGATTTGAGACGAGTTGCCTCCTACTGTGGTGGCTAAACCTATTTATGGAGGCCATGGTCCTCTCCCCAAATATTGAGCGGGAAGGGAGCCAACAATGTCCAATTCGAAAGGGAAGAGCTAGTACAAGCTATCCTAACAAAAGCAGTCTTCCCCTGCCAAAGGCTCTGGTGGTGACACCGTCTTGGGCTCCATGGTGACCTCCGTCTTGCCGTCCTTCTGGTCTTGGTCTCGTTGCACCAATATGGCAACCTTTGCTTGATGCCTCGGCACTCCGCGCCTGCACTTGCCCCCTTAGCACCAAAGTGGAAAGAACGACACTGCGCGCTCGCGCCCGCCTGGCGCCACCTGGTCTCGATCGTCATGGCTTACGTCATGCGAACCTCATGAGGTTTGTCCGGCCTTGAACTCTCCGCCCCTCATGAGCCAGCCTAGTGAGGCCACTCCTGAGGAGGTCTTGTGTCACCCGCTTCGCGAGGCTTGGCCCCTCGCGAGGGTCTTGATTCCTTGTTGATGAAGATGGGTTGTACAGGCCCGCTAGCAAAGCCACGTCGTGGGCCGCAGGCAGGCAAGTCTGGGGACCCCTGTTCCCAGAAAACCGACATCTCTCACGTCCATAAGCATATGGATATTCTGAAAAGTCAAACCTCATAAAAGTTTGACCAGGTATATATGGAGAAAAACATTTACATCTGGAACGATCATTAGAATCATAACAACATGTACTTACTTCATACTATCATTTATCTTTGGTATTGTAGATATAAGTAATTTCTTTATAAACTTGGTCAAAGTTTCAAAAGTTTGACTTTAAAAAAATATTGGCACTACATTATCGAACAGAGGGAGTAGCTCTTTCTCTCTTTGCAATCTCTGATGGGCTCATATATAGCCAGAGACTCGAAAATTTATTTGCCCATTAGTGACTTGTTAGGGCGGTGGATTTTAGTTTGCACGATAATGCTGCATCCACCTAAAGTAATGAAAGTTCTTACGTAAACTTCCTAGATTCCTTCTTCGTAGGTGCAGCATTACTCCTAACATTTGTAATATTAGTTTGAAACTTTTAATATTGTCGTGCCGTATTCCCGCGTTTTCGAAATCCTGCGAATCAAAGAGGTCTTGAGTTGGTGATGATGTTGTGCCTACCATCTTTCACCAATAGTCGTCGGATCTAGATCTGAAGCATACAAACCAAACTTCTCCAGTTTTGCAAAAAGATGCCCGCACTTGTTCCCTATTTACAACCAACTCCTTGTCTCTCACAATCATCCTTATCTCCTCCCAACCACATCTAGAAGGCCATGGAAAAATCTGGCGCGATGGCCGCTGTTGGCGTCGTCCACCCCCAATCTTGGTGTTCCGTGCAATGCACTGGCATCTACGCACGGTAAATTATGTCGAACATGCTAGTTGTAAGAAGGCTAGCTCTATAGCCATGATGATAGTGAATTCAGACGGTGAGGCTAAATTATGTGTTATGATGAACACGGTGTCGGTGTACCAAAGTAGGGGCTCTCCTTTTGACCCCTTTACTTGTGCACGGGTAGTCAGAGCCACGCGTCGTGGCCACACATAGCAGGGCAGAGGAGGGAAGCCGGAGAGAAGCCGAAGCAGAATACAACCAAGGCGATGCCAGGACCAGAAGCGCGGGAGGGCAAGAGGGCGAGGTGGACTCCTTGCTGACGCAGCCTCCGCAGCCCCGGCAAGGGCCTTGCCGCCCTTGCCGGGGTAAGTTGCCCAACACCAGTAGAGAAAGCCACCCTTGAGCCCACAGGCTCCAGCCCAATCAACTACATTGGAGCCAAGGCTCGGGAGGCGCCTTTGTGGTGGCATGCAAATCTTCTTTTGGACGCCCTCTGGGAACGTCCCTTCGGACCTCGGGATCCAGGTGTTGCAACCAGAGATGGCGCCTCCCCCTCGACGCGAGCGTAAAAGTAATGGCGGAAGAGCGCCGTGTTGGGGACGACTCCGACGAAGCCTTCACAGAGGTGGGCAAATAGAGCCATGCACGACACAACATTTGGAGTAAAATCCAGAAGGTGGAAGCCAAATGTGTGCATGACATCATTGAAGAAATCGGAGAAAGTGGGGCAGAGGCCGCAAGAGAAGTAGTCGACGAAAACGGGTACCGATTCGGGGCGGCCTCAGCGCAGTTGGTGGGGACGACATGCGTGGCTGGATGCCCCATCATCTCCCCCTGTCTTGCACCCTCACAGGGGCTTGAAGCTGTCCCGGAGCTCGAAACCATCGACCGTCGAGGGGAAGAAGGCGAGCTGCGTCTGCTGCGCCGCCAACTCACTCCCCGGTGGCTCCGTCGCTCCGGTGTCCTTGGCCATCCCTTTTCCCTTGTTGGTTTTGGGGGCCATGGCGGCTGTGAGGGAGAGGGGCGGAGGACAGAGAAGACAAAGTGGCGGCAAGAAGGGTCAGAAGCTTGAGAAGGAAGGAGAAAGGGACGGCGGTTCCGAGCTTGGAAAAGGCGCACGGGGGGGGGGGGGGGGGGGGTAAAGTGAGCAGTGCGCCCGCGGTTATTCCTCCTTTTATGGGGAATGTGCGAGCTGCCTCCTCTCCCATTAACCACGATGTGACGCATGCATGCGGGAACCGCCCCACGCAGGACCCACACGTCATGCATGACCCTCCATGTCATGCGTTCAACGCGGGTCATGGGGAAGCGCAGCGGACGAGAAGTTACTGCAGTAAAATCCGCCCCACCTGCCCGCGCACCGTTCTAGGCCTAGCCCAACAACGTGTCGCGCTTATGTGTGGCCCAGGCCCGGGGGCTCCTGTTGGTGTACAAAAGTAGGGGCTCTCCTTTTGACCCCTTTACTTGTGCACAGGAAGTCAGAGCCACGCACCACGGCCACACTTAGCAGGGTAGAGGAGGGATGCCAGAGAGAAGCCGAAGCAGAAGACAACCAAGGCAATGCCAAGACCAGAAGGACAGGAGGGCAAGAGGGCGAGGTGGACTCCCTCGGCAAGATCCTTGCCGAGGCAGCCTCCGCAGCCCCGGCAAGGGCCTTGCCGGGGCAACTTGCCCAACACCAGCAGAGCGAGCCACCCTTGGGCCCACAGGCTCCAACCCAATCAACTAAATTGGAGCCAAGGCTCGGGAGGCGCCTCTATGGTGGCATGCAAATCTTCGTCAAGATCATAAACATATGAGTTCAGATGATGACCAGAAGACGGCGACCCTCGGCAGGATCCTAGCCGAGGAAATCCGCAAGACCCCCGGCAAGACTCTTGCCAGGGATGACAGCAACGCCACGGCAAGACCCTTGCCGGCCCCCTGCAAGACCCTTGCCGAGGGCATCAGCAGGGCCACTACCAGGCCTGCACCAGCCAAGACTCCACTGCCGTCCCCGTGCAGCTGCCAGCTCAACTAGTTGAGCAGGCACCTGCATGGCGACGTGCGGCCTCAACACCAGCCCAGCAAGCTCCTGCGTGGTGGCATGCAAGTCTTCCTGGAGCCTCCACCACCGCGCCAGCCAGCCAACGTGGCTCCATGATGCCTCGTCAGCTCAAACGCATGTCAAGGCCAGGCGAGGCGGCGACAGCTGGGACGTGCTTCCCTGGCGTCCCCGATAAAGCAAGGGGCACGTCGGCAGCGGATTTAATGCGTTTGCCCGACGGTCCCAGATGATAGGCTCATGGACTGTAGACCTTTCCACCTCATGTGTGCCACTGTGGCGACCCCTTTTTCCCTATAAAAGGAGGCCTGAGGCGACCAGGGGAGGGATTTGGCTCTTTTGGGCAAGTTGCACCCCATAGCTAGCTCAAGAACACAAGAACACACTCAAATACATCCACCAAAGCAGGGCTAGGGTATTATGCATCTTCGCGGCCTGAACCTGGGAAAACGATCCGTGTGCTTCCTGTCAGACCCGCTCTTCTCACAACCCCACACCCGCCTACCGTAGAAGGGATCCCAACGACCCCATAGTAGTCGTTCCCACCGACATCTCCGACGCGCCAGGTGGGGGGCGCGGCTGTGAAAATCTGTTCTGATCGGAGCAGCGGCTCGTCGTGGCCGTCGTTCCAATGAAGAAGAGGACCGAGCTTGGCGACGCCATCTGCGGATGTGGTGGATGTCCGTGCAACGACAGGAAAGCTAAGTCATGTGAAACTTTAAGCAATTTCTTTTTATATATATATATGGTTATTATCCTCGAAGGTCCTGCCCTGTGTATGGAAAACCTGCACGCAAAAGGGCCCTTCCGCGATTAACAACACCGTTGTTCTGTTTCGGGTCCACTCAACACCTCAAGAGGCCGCGTTGAGAGTGGCGGGGTAGCCTTCCACAATTGGCAACACTCTCGATCCTGACTCGAGTCAAGCTCGACAGTTTGAGCGGCCGCCTTGAGCGCGGTAAGGTGGTTTGCCGGGTAGCAAGCACACCCGGCAGGCTATTAGGGATCCGTCCCCAAGGTGCCACCCTGAGTTTACGCGCCGACGAGCCTACCCGGTTAACGTAGGGCGGACATACAAGGGAAGATCAGACAGGAGAATAACATGCATTGTATCAAAAGTACTACAGAGTTACATTACATCAATTGTTGTTGCGGTTCTAACTAAAAATATAAACTATCTTGGCCATGAACCTGCAGCGGCCACGAGAAACGGGGTGCCTAATCCCGGCACTGGCCCTCCACCCTCTCAATTCAGCCGATGAGGCTGATGATGGGCTTGATACGCTGCTTGAGCGTCGCGAGGTCTGCATCCTCCGGCAAGCTCTCCAGTGTGGCGTCGAAGTCGAGGTTGGGGTTCCAGCGCGCCACCTTGCTGAGAACCTTGGTCATGGCACCCCAGCAAAGCCTCCGGGACTTGTTGGCCAGGGAGGCCGCCCGACTGGAGTGGAGCTGCTCCAGGGACCCGAGGACGCCCTCAAAGAAGATGGTCAGCTTGGCGTTGGGGCTGGCATTGCCCTCCGGGGTATACCTTACATTTGGCGTCCCCATGGTTGCCAGCTACGTGGTGATCCTACCGGTGACGCCTTCGAGATGCCCGATCCAGCGGTTCTCGCCTTCCACAAAATCCTTGTGGTTGCCCGCTTCATTCTTCCACAGCTGCTTCTCGGTCTCTAGGTCTTTGGCCAGGGCCTCCTCCCAGGCCTTGCCCTCTGACAGCATCCCCTCGAGACCCTCCAGCTTTAGCTTGAGGTCTTTGATGGCGTTGTTGGCTTCGGAGAGCTGCCCGGACTTGTCGAGGACTACGCCCTACGCCTCAACCAGGGCACCGTTGAGGGTGTCCTTCTCCCTGGACAGCTTCCAGACCTGATCCTTCAGCTCGTCTCGCTCCACCTCCATCCCCTTCACCTTGTCAGCATGAACCAGAGCCTGGGCATCGAGCGCCTCCTTGTGCCTCGGCTCCAGCTCCTGGGTCCGCTGCACGACAAGCTTCTCCACCTCCTCGTCCTTGCCGCGGAGTGTTGCGGCAAGCTTCTCCTCGCGTGCGGCAAGATACTCCTCCTGGGAGTCCAGCGTGGCCAGATGCTGGGCTCGAGTGGCCTCTGCTTCGGGGGCCAGGTTCTTCGCCGTCTCCTGGGCGTTCTCGACGTCGGCCCGATCCATGGTGAGCACCACCTCGCGCCTGGCCAGCTCGTGTTGAGCGGCCTTCAGATCCTTGTAAGCTTGGTGGAACCAAGTTTGTGCCTCTGCGACGCGCCCCTTAAGTTCTGCCTCCGCCTTGTCCACCGTTGCCATCCTGGACTTGGCCTTGTCCAGGCGAGCGCGGTGGAGCACCTGGAGCTTCTGAAAGCTGGCACCCATGGCCTGGAGAAGCCGCTCCTCCTGAGAAACGTCACCTCCAGCATTGGGCTCATCGACGACCTCGAGCCCGGCGGCGGAAAGCACCTCCTCATCAAACACCTCTCCCTCGATGGGCACCCTAGAGCTTGACGCCCCTGGGAGGTGGACGAAAAGGTCGTCGCTCACCCTCAGGTACCTACCGGAGCCAGAGGCAGCGGAGGAGGAAGGTTGGTCATCAGCCATCTCCTCCTCGGCAACGGGCTCGCCGGCCTCCCCGACAGGTCCCTTGCCGGCCTCCTCGGCACTAGCCTTGCCGGGCACCCCGGCAGGCCCCTTGGCGGTGTATTCGGCAGCGCCCTTGGCGGCCGCCTCGGCGGCGATCTTTTCGGCCTCCGCCGTGGCGTCCTTGGCGACATCCTCGATGACAGTGTCCAGGTCCTCCCGGTCCGCCGGGAGAGGATCTGGATATTGGAAGGGGGTGAAGTGAAGCCAAGACCAAGATTCAACAAGAAGAAAAAGGATGAAGGGCGAATGGCTTACCCCTGACAGGCTGGAAAAAAGAGGCCCCCTCGCCGCCAATATCAGGCGCCGAGGTGTGGCCACGGGTGCCTAAGCTTGCATCCTCCTCCGTGTTCATCAGCTCGGTGCTTGGCGCCCTTGCCGGGGACGCCCCTCGGGGCGGTATGGTCGATGGGGGCGGCGCGTTGGGGTGGCCCTCTGTGGCTCCTTCCACTATTGACCTCCTCCTGCGATCTCGGCAAGGTCCGCGCCAATGGACCATACCCTCGACACACGTCAACGAGGGGTGAGTGGTGAACTTACGCTGGGGGCTGCTCCGGGGGCTGCTGTTCGGGCTGCTTACCACCACTAGTGGCGCCCTTGAGGTGCCCTCCGAGGGCTGGCCGCCCGCCGAGGACCTGGCCCTCTTCTCCCTCTAGGCTAGCGTCTCCGCATCCCTGGCAAGACGAAAACAAGTCAAGATAAGAAGCACAGTTAGAGGAGCCGGAGATGACGAAAGAAACGACACTTACTCGTCCTCCACCTCCTCTTATGTTGCCTTCCTCTTCCTCCTTGGGCTGAGAGACACGAGGTCGAAGAAGACCTCTGTGTCGTCGCCTGCGGGAGGAGGGGAAGCAGGTGGAGGAGGGGAAGCAGGCTGTGTTGGGGAACGCTTGCACGAAGAAGAGGCAGATGCTTTCTTCTTCGCCACCGCGACCTTCACCAACTTCTTTGCCGCCGCGACCCTCATTTGGCACGCGGACGTCTCCTGGGCATGCCGGGGTTGTGCGTCCCTGCCGGGCCGAACCGGCTCGCCGGAGCTGGCCCACCGGAAGACTCGCCCTTTACTCGCGGCTGGGGGCTCGGCAGCTTCAGCTTACTCCTACGACAACTCATCGTCGTCCTCCTCTACAAGAGGGGCCCCGGTGCGGGCGCTGCTAGCCTCCCCAACGGACTCCGCCCACTGGGCAAGTTCCTTCTCCTTTGCGGCTGCCGCGGCCTTGTCCTCCAAGCTGCCGGCGCTGCTGGCCTCCTTGGTGGGCTCCGCCTCCACCGCCCTGGTGGCGATGTAGTCCAGCTCCGCCTGGGTGGTGTCTGGACGAGCTGCGGCTCGTCGCGGACGTACTTCACCTCCAGACTGTCGAGGAACTCCTACACCTGCTCCTCCAGTAGCTCGGCCCAATTTGGGATGGGGCCGTGCGCGTTGCAGTCTGGCATCATGGCGATGATGTCGTTCTGGCGCGAGTTATTGCTCAGCGGGGTCATCCCCTCCGGTAACCCAAAAAAGGGCCCCTTGGCAACCTTACCGGCCTTCGCGGCCTTGCCGGACCTCTCGGCCTTGCCGTCGCGGCCCATGTCAAGCTGGAAGAGCCGCTGTCAGAAGTGAGGGTGCGCCAGCACCGTGAAGTTGTGGTCGAGGCCAGGGCGAACCCTCATGATATCGGCCGCATTCGTGAAGTGCCAGGCCGGCCTCCCCTTATCATGCAGCGGAGCGATTCGGCGGCGGATGAAATCCACCCGATCATCTCAAGGGTGAGCCCGGTCTCGGTGAGGCGAAAAATCCGGGTGATAGAGATCTTGAGCTTGTCGTCCTGGGTGTCGACGTCGCCCCAGTTGGGCCTGCGAACTGGCGGCGCCTGGCGAACCTGGCAGCACTCCTGTGGGTCGTCCTCCTCGATCCAGCACCACCGGCCCCGCTATTCATCCCACCTCTCCTTTTGGACGCCCTCTGGGAACGTCCCTTTGGACCTCGGGATCCAGGTGTTGCAACCAGAGATGGCACCTCCCCCTCGATGCGAGGGTAAAAGTAATGGCGGAAGAGCGCCTGGGGGACGACTCCGACGAAGCCTTCACAGAGGTGGGCAAAAAGAGCCATGCACGACACAACATTTGGAGTAAAATCCAGAAGGTGGAAGCCAAATGTGTGCATGACATCATTGAAGAAATCGGAGAAAGGGGGGCAAAGGCCGCAAGAGAAGTAGTCGACGGAAACGGGTACCGATTCGGGGCGGCCTCAGCGCAGTTGGCGGGGAAGACATGCGTGGCTGGATGCCCCATCATCTCCCCCTGTCTTGCACCCTCACAGGGGCTTGAAGCTGTCCTGGAGCTCGAAAACGTCGACCGTCGAGGGGAAGAAGGCGAGCTGCGTCTGCCGCGCCGCCAACTCACTCCCCGGTGGCTCCGTCGCTCCGGTGTCCTTGGCCATCCCTTTTCCCTTGTTGGTTTTGGGGGCCATGGCGGCTGTGAGGGGCGAGGGGCGGAGGACAGAGAAGACAAAGTGGCGGAAAGAAGGGGCAGAAGCTTGAGAAGGAAGGAGAAAGGGACGGCGGTTCTGAGCTTGGAAAAGGCGCACGGGGGGGGGGGGGGGGGGGGGGGGTAAAGTGAGCAGTGCGCCCGCGGTTATTCCTCCTTTTATGGGGAATGCGCGAGCTGCCTCCTCTCCCATGAACCACGATGTGACGCATGCATGCGGGAACCGCCCCACGCAGGACCCACACGTCATGCACGACCCTCCATGTCGTGCGTTCAACACGGGTCATGGGGAAGCGCAGCGGACGAGAAGTTACTGCAGTAAAATCCGCCCCACCTGCCCGCGCACCGTTCTGGGCCTAGCCCAACAACGTGTCGCGCTTATGTGTGGCCCAGGCCCGGGGGCTCCTGTCGGTGTACAAAAGTAGGGGCTCTCCTTTTGACCCCTTTACTTGTGCACAGGAAGTCAGAGCCACGCACCGCGGCCACACTTAGCAGGGTAGAGGAGGGATGCCAGAGAGAAGCCGAAGCAGAAGACAACCAAGGCGATGCCAAGACCAGAAGGACAGGAGGGCAAGAGGGCGAGGTGGACTCCCTCGGCAAGATCCTTGCCGAGGCAGCCTCCGCAGCCCCGGCAAGGGCCTTGCCGGGGCAACTTTCCCAACACCAGCAGAGCGAGCCACCCTTGAGCCCACAGGCTCCAACCCAATCAACTACATTGGAGCCAAGGCTCGGGAGGCGCCTCTGTGGTGGCATGCTAATTTTTGTCAAGATCATAAATATATGAGTTCAGATGAGGACCAGAAGACGGCGACCCTCAGCAGGATCCTAGCCGAGGAAATCCGCAAGACCCCCGGCAAGACTCTTGCTGGGGATGACAGCAACGCCATGGCAAGACCCTTGCCGCGCCCCCAGCAAGACCCTTGCTGACGGCATCAGCAGGGCCACTGCCAGGCCTGTGCCAGCCTAGACTTCACCGCCGTCCCCGTGCAGCTGCCAGCTCAACTAGTTGAGCAGGCGCCTGAGTGGCGACGTGCGGCCTCTACACCAACCTAGCAAGCTCCTGCGTGGTGGCATGCAAATCTTCCTGAAGGCTCCACCACCGCGCCAGCCCAGTAGCCAGCCAACATGGCGCCACAACGCCCCGTCACGTCAGATGCGTGTCAAGGCCAGGCGAGGCGGCGATAGCTAGGATGTGCTTCCCTGGCGTCCCTGATAAAGCAAGGGGGGCACATCGGAAGCGCATTAAATGCATTTTCCGACGGTCCAGGATAGGCTCATGGACTGTAGACCTGTCCGCCTCCTGTGTGCCTCTGTAGGGACCTCTTTTTGCCTATAAAAGGAGGCCCGAGGCGACCATGGGATTGATTCGGCTCTTTTGGGCAAGTTGCACCCCGTAGCTAGCTCAATAACACAAGAACACACTCAAATACATCCACCAAAACAGGACTAGGGTATTACGCATCTTCACGGCCCGTACCTGGGTAAACGAGCCGTGTGCTTCCTGTCAGACCTACTCTTCTCACAACACCGCGCCCGCCTACCGTAGAAGGGATCCGAGTGAACCCAGAGGTGTCTTTCCCACCGACCCACGACGCCTATACTCAGGTGTCATCTCTGGTGCAGGGTCTTGTCACTTCACTGCGACGAGCAACACGTAATAATTTGACAAATGGGTAGTACAGTGCTACTACATTGGTAGTACTCCTACTACTACTAGTACTAGCACCATCGTCTGGATTTAGTAGTACTACCACGTCCATCTGGATTTAGTATTTGACTAGCAATATCTAGTAATGAATGTCACAAAAAATGTACTACTCCCTCTATAAATAAATACATGGTGTATTGTTTTATTCCTTTCGGTAGATGGCTCAAATCTGAAGTCTCATCAATCAGACTACTATTGTACTCACCGAGCGCTCAGCTTTGTAAGCTACCAACAAAAAATTGCTATCAAAGACTACTATTGTACTCCCTCCATACTAGTGCATCAGTCACGTTATGAAAACCAAATAGTAATCCCAAAACTTTTAGGCGCGGTGCATTAACTACCCACCTCGTTCCCTGTGTTTTGCCATGAAAAAAGAAATCACCCAATACGAGACGTGGGGTGCGTATGCACCGAATGACTTGATAATACTCCCTCTGTCAAGGTGTATAAGTCATCTTAGAGCAAGTGAAAAATAGGAGTGGGCTCTCATGCAAGAGCCTAGCTATATGCGGATTCCTAGGCCGATATACAATAATTATTGAGAAAGAGAGAGAAGATGTGAAAAAATAGTACTCTTATAGCCAGCCTTATAGCTAACCTTATTGTATGAGTGGCTACAAGTGATGGCTCTACTATGATATGGCAACATCATATAGCCAGCAGCTAGCTATACTATTAAGTATTAACCATGCTCTTAGGTTGTGCACCATGACCAAGACGAAGGGGAAAGCGAGAGAAATTAATGTCTTTTTGCTAATTAATAGGATTACATGCAATGAACTAACCACTTCATGTCATGTTTGGTAGTCTCAAGTCATTGAAAGCATGCACGGCCCACATCTCTCATTGGTTGATATGTCACGAAAGAAGAAAGGAGGAGGAAGTTAATGTACCATGCCTAAGTGTTTTGGGATGGAGGGGGACACAACTTCATTGACTTAATGAACCTGTGTTTGGGTGAATGACTCGTGGGCCCAACAGGTGGCTGGCCCACCTGTCATACAGCCAAAGGCAGGTGCAGTAGAGGGCCGAGGAGTAGATGGCCAACACACACATGAATGCAATGTAGTCTGCACTTCTCCCTGCTAGTCCAATCTATAAAATCCTACGCACCTACGCACCCTAACCAAGGGCAAGAGAGATGACTCCAATCGCAAGAACAGTTGACTAGAAGCTAGACACATGGAGGCGATGAGTGTGAGCATCAGCCGGCTATGCGAGATGGTCCATGACGCCGGCCTGTGGTCCGGCACTGAGGAACGTCTCCAAGTCGTGCCTAAGGCCGCCAGGGCGAGAGGCAACTTGGATGAAAGCTTCGTCTCCTTGTTCGACAAGGTCCTCGTCGGCTTCCTCGACAAATTCCCTATCGTCAAGAAGCTCGCGGACGACCTTGACGTACGCTTGCAGCCCACGCGTCCAGGCTCTGCGATGCCCGCCACCCTCAACGGCCTCTATGGTGACAACCTCTTCGATGCACTGGTGGCCCTGCGACTGCCCGCCATCGCGCTAGAGAATGTCCACCTCAAGATCGCGCTTGCCGCGCAGCGCCTGGCGTAGCAAGACACCGTCGACATAATCACCCACGTCTATGCTCGAATCGTCCACAAGGAATACTACATGACAGAGGAGGACGATATGTCGCTGGCCTTCTTGACCCGCAGGGCAACCTTGGACGGCATTATTTAGAAGCATGTTGAGCTTGCCGCCAACGCCGCTGCTCCTCACACGTTGGTTGGTGACCCGGCGCACTAGGGCTTGATGATGTCATTGATGGATCCATATGTATCTTTATCTTTCCGTCAAATCCATGTAGTAGTATATGGTACTACTAGTAATTATCTTACTTATCGCATCAACTTCATAATTTTCGTACGTACTCCATGCATGAACCGCGCCGGAACCAAACTTCTCATTACTCTAGGGAAAATTGTTATTTCTACCTATCGGTCGTGCCATGGAGCAGAACCAAATTTTACAAGTTACAAGTTCAAAAGGAAAAGCCTACCGTGTTCGCGTTTGTTGCACCCCCACACGGTTGGTCCGGCACGCCGCTCAAGGGGGAATGCATGTTGTGTTGCATTTTCACTTACAAGTGGGACCACAGTTGAGCAAACCAACTATCGGCAAACCCCCACCCCTCCTAATGTGCGATGGTTGAGAAAACAGGAGGGAGAAGAGATGGCTGTAGCATGGAGTCCAAGAAAATTGGTGTGAGATGCAACTCGTGTGGGTGACGTGTGCCATACTGCTAGATGTGAATGCTAGGTATGGCCAGTGCCACCCCACTATATTGAGCCTATATAGAGATGCTGGTTACATAGAACAAATTTCCTGGAGTTCGTGCTCAGCCCTCCTCTATCTTTCTTCTCAGCCAGCCAGCAGATGCGCGGAGCCCATCGTCTGTTTGCTCACATGTGGTCCCACATGTAAATGAAAACGCAAGAGGACCCACTGAACGTACACATCTTTCACCTCGACGTGCTGGTGATGAAAAACAAATCCAATAAAGATCTTCGGTGTCCGCTTTTGGAGTTACTCAAGAGTAGTAAGATTCTATTTACAGTTTAACCCAAGATGCACATCACGCGGCTACTACTACCACTCCATTTTCTTGCATGACACGACCTGGATGCTGGATGTACCATGTGTCGGCAAAAGGAGGAAGAACTCGACCAAATCTTCTCCACATTTAGACCGGAGGAGTGGGAAACACGGCAAGCCCTGTGCCTACATGATACTACTACATACAAGCCCACCTCAGACTACCCACAATGGGAGTAACATAGATGGTAACATCACACTTATCTAGGCAAAATAGATGATGTGTCATGTAATTAATGAAGAAAGAGAGGCATGTGGTAACATAGCTAGTTACTGTAACATCACACATATCAAGAAAAGATGAGTCTACAATGTAATAAATGAAGTTATGCATGGCACAACACATATGTTAATACCCATTGTGTAGGTAGTAACATAGACTAGTAACATATGCATGTTACTACTCTAAGTTACTCCCCACTATGACTAGTCTCACACAGTCATGCTATCACCATATTTCTCGGCCTCTGTGCGACACCTAGATTTAGTTGATCTAACTAGAACTAACTATTGGTTGGCTCTATGTGATGTGGCAACTTCATACTACTCCGGATGCTGGCTATACTACTACGGCACTAACACTCCAAGAAGTGAGTCGAAAACCATTTATAAATTGAGATTATGAGATGCATATGAAAATGTACCATTCATTACATACAACAAGTCATCAACACACAACGACAACGAGGATACATGTTGGATTATAGATTCGTTCCAAAAAAACATTCTAGTAAATACTAAAGTTTTCATCGCACAACAAATAACAAGCGATGAAATGAACTTAAGCTCAACCACTCCGCGGGGTTGGAAACGCTTGATTTAAACCAGAAGAGTTTGCCTCAGAAGGGCCAGCTATTGTCAATCTCGAGACCAACGCAGGACTGACCATCCAGGCTGAAGCCGCCTATTTCATGACCCATATTGTGATAGCCACGGTACGGAAGCATAGCAATGTCCGAGGTATAGTTACAATTGCTTCTCATAAATGGTAGTAATGTTGTGTCAACAGCAGTTGGATCGCCTTTCACCATGACTGGACAGTTTTGTCCAAGGAAGAACAAGTTTCCTCCAAGACTTTTAATACTGAACCAGGGAGAAGGTTTTGGTGCTAGCATAGTAGTATCCACCCCTAATACCCTGCAACGGATGTTGGAATAGGTCCGGAGAGTGCGACCATGGGAGACAACACCTGCTTCCTTAGTCACATCAGCGGTGCTCTGTATAGAGACAAGAAGAGGTGATCCATCAGAATAAGTTGCCAGGCGCCACTGGGTAATCCTATATGGGTCCTCATGCTCGTGATCATCAGCATCGTCATCTCCTCCTTGGTTATAAAAGTTTTCAAGTATAGGTGGTGCAATGTTCACATGACCTTGGAAACACAAGAAGGTTAATTAGTAAAGGGAATCTAGCTAACCCGCATGCATGTGGATGAAAAAATTACAATTACGGTGGAAGACAAATGTAGCAAAAGCATCAGGATTCCGTGCAAAAACCATGCCACGAGTGGTGGCAGCAAACACAAGACCCTCGTATTGAATTGCATCATAGCACTCATCCTTGTATAGAAACTAATTTTTGAGCAATATCCATCCAGTCGAACTATGAAGGAAGGCAACAAGCTTGTCGAAGATAGCAACAACAACATATTCCATTAAATCCCAAGAGCGGTCGGGAACTTGACAAATTGCTATCTTCTGTAGACGACATTCACCATGACCATAGTTGAAAGTACGGTCATAATCGGTGTGCTCAACCTCTGGGCAGTCTGAGATTTTTGGAAGTGGAACCCGGTGACGAGTGTACACGTTCACAAGTTCCCACTCGTAGTTGGACCCAATATAAACAACCCAATCTCCATTTGCGCCTGCCCAAGCCTTACCCTCAAGCGATGACATCTTAACATCACACTTATCATTATCAAGCGGCACCAACTTGCACAAGGCGATGCCTCCATCATCCGCGCGCCAATCAGCAGGGTCACGGTGAAGAAGATAGGGGAGATCAAACCGCTCCTGGACCCTTGGGTTCCTTGTAATGATGTTATTAGATGAGTTGAGAATGGTCTTGAACGAACCTTCCATGCTAGCCGAGGTGATGACATCGCACCGATCAATGAGTTCCTCCACCACGTCATCATTCAGATCAGGGCAAGAATAACGAGGTCGTTTCCGGTCTATTCCCTCCATGTAGAAGACGATCGAACAATGGCATAAGGAAGGGTGAAGGAAAATGGAGGAGGGAGGAAGAGCGTGCGACAGCAGTTCCAAATCGAGAGGGAAAAGCGAAGGGTCAGTGGACGGTTGCCACGGTACACTAAGAGGCGCCCCGGCCTACATAGACGTCCGTTCGTAAATTGTACAAACGGGCTGGCGTCATCTCACTCACATGTGGGAACGACACCATGTGTCAATGAAGAGGCTAGTGGGGAGCGAATGGTTGCCACAGAGGTCACACACTGACGACAAGGCTGTCCTGTCAGACCTGCGCCCGCGCGGGATGGCTTCTGTCCCCTAGACAAGCGAAGCCACTTAACACCCCCACATGGTTGGTCCACCACGCGGTTAGGCCAAATCTAGCACGTGCAGCTCGGATGCGTGCTCGTTCAGCCCTGTTTCCCTTGATGCCCTGGAGCTACCCAACCACGGCTACGTGTTTTGCGCACCCGGCGGCCGGATTTGGAGCGGATCCAGCCGGCTTGAGCTCGCCGGGTTGTGGGAGGCCACGCCGCGCCATGGACTGTCCGGGCACTGGGCCGGAAGGCCCCGGCAAGGCCGCATGCAGGTACTGACTCCTCATCTAGCCGCTCGGATCTACACCATCGGTGGTCCTCCGGCAGATACATGAATGGCGATCGTCCGGGCTCGGTGCTGGACCAAAAGCTCGTCGGTGTATTGTTGCCACTCATTACGTGCGACGACTGCCCAAAGAAGGTCTTGTGCCGTGTGTCTACAATGCCGGAACATCCCGGATGGGTGTTCATCAAGTGCCCAACCGATGGGGTATGTGCTACTTTAGCATCGGTTGTGCTCTCGGATTAGACTTGTTGTGCTAAGTTAAAATTTTATTGTGTAGAATGGATGCAAGTTTTGGTATTGGGAAGAAGAGTACATCGATATATTGATAGAGCACAATTTAGTAGATGTTGTAGCACTTTTAGCTAGCATAGAGGCTAGAAATGAGACTAGTGCACTTGTTGATAGAATAGAGGCTAGACATGAGACTAGATGCGAGGAAGCAATGTCTACTTCTTTACACTCTAATAATAAAGAAGCACGCAAGATCGAGACTCCGCAGATCAACAATGAATGCATCGAGAAGGCACCAATCCAACTTACAGGAGCAGTTATGGAAGTTGGATATCTTCTTAAATCTATTCTTGTGGTTCTTGTTTTCTTCGGTCTTGCTTTTCTAGTCAAATTTGGTGATGTATTTCCATGTACCAAAAATCAATGATGAAAAAAAGATATGTGTTTGCAAAGAAAAATGTACGCGGTCGGGATGCGTCCGCGCGTTGGGCGCACAGCCACCGCATCCGAGAAATGTCCCAGACACGACCCCATTGCCCTACCAAAACAGGCAGAATCCGGGCAAAAGGGAGGTCCGTTAGGGGTCGTGTGTTGGAGTTGGCCTTACAAGTGGGACCGTAGTTGAGGAAACTGACTAGTATCGGCAAGCCCCCCCTCACCAGACGCGCGATGGCTGAGTTAGAGAAACGAAGAGGTTGAAGAGATAGCTGTAGCACGGACTCCAAGAAATATGGTGTCAGATGGAAGTCGTGCTGGTGGCGTGTACCGTACTCCTGGACATGAATGCTTGATCTGGCCCATGCCACCCTACGATATATATGCAGGATTCGAGGTGCTGCTACGTACAGTGAACACATTAACATATGGCCCACCTCACACTATGGCCAAATTTCCTGGAGTCTGTGCCAGGTTAAAAAGTGTACTTTGTGAGGGTCGGTGGCTGGTCTCAAGTTTAAAAACTTGTTGTATTATGTATACGTAGACATAGAGATAGTGCAGTAGTTTTGAAAGTTTGAACCCAAACATCAGAATGCAATTTCTACTAGACTCATCCAAGTTCCTAGGATGATGGGATTCGCTCCTATAGTAACGACACGCGAAGCATGTGAAGCAAGTATAAATAGTAGTAGTACTATTGTTGATTGGACTCATCCAATAACCAGTTGCAATGCACGTACAATTATGTATTTGGAAAATATTTTTTGCCTCGTCGCAGCAACCACTCAAAGAAGCGACTCGAAAGCCATTCATAAATCTAGTAAGTTTATCACAGGCATATTATTTTATTACATACAACAGGTCATGAACCCACAACGACAGCGACGACACATTCTAGTAAATATTAAAGTTTGCATCACACAACAAATAACAAGCAATGAAATGAACTTCAGCTCAACCAATCCTCGGCGTTGGAAACGCTTTCTTTGAACAAGAAGTGATTCTTTGGGAAGGGGCAGCTACTGTCAATCTCGAGACCAACACATGGCTGATCATCAAGGCTGAAGCGGCCTATGTCAGGACGCATATTGTGATAGCCATGGTAGGGAACCATAGCAATGTCCGAGGTATAGAAACAATTGCTTCTCATAAATGGTAGTAACATTGTGGCAACATCAGTTGGATCGCCTTTCACCATGATTGGATAGGTTTGTCCAAGGAAGAGCAAGTTTCCTCCAAGACTTTTAATACTGAACCAGGGAGAAGGTGTTGGTGCTAGCATAGTAGTATCCATCTTGAATACCCTGCAACGGATGTTGGAATAGGTCCGGAGAGTGCGACCATGGGAGACAACACCTGCTTCCTTAGTCACATCAGCGGTGCCCTGTATACAGACAAGAAGAGGTGATCCATCGGAATAAGCTACCAGGCGCCACTGAGTACTCCAATATGGGTCCTCATGCTCGTGATCATCAGCATCGTCATCTCCTCCTTGGTTATAAATTTTTTCATGTATAGGTGGTGGAATGTTCACAGGACCATGGAAACACAAGAAGGTTAATTAGTAAAGGGAAACTAGCTAGTCCGCATGCATGTGGATGAAAGAATTATAATTACCGTGGAAGACAAACGTACTGAAAGAATCAACATTCCATGCAAAAATAGTGCCACGAGTGGTGGCAGCAAACACAAGACCCTCGTATTGAATTGCATCACAGTACTCATCTATGTATAGAAACTGATTTTTGAGCAATATCCATCGAGTCGAACCTTGAAGGACGGCAACAAGCTTGTCGAAGATAGCGAAAACACAAGCATTCCTATAACCCCAGGAGCGGTTGGGAACTCGACAAATTGCCATGCCTGCTGACTCCTGCCGCGTTGCTCTGCTTCAGTTGCGTGACCCCGGCCCCCTTCTGCTCCGTCCATGCTAGGTGAACGAGCGCACCCGTAGCGGCCGTTGACCGCATTATTGCCTCCAGATCCGTCCCAGTCAGCGCGTCCTTAGCCGGCTTGCCTCCTCCACCCACTGGGCCTTGGCCCACGGTGAGAACCCCATCCCAGCACCAAGCAGTTTCAGCCGAGTGTTGTTTTTTCCTCGTTTGCGAATTTGTCTATTATCCAAAGTTTGCAGTTTTACAGGAAAACCCCTCAGCTTCATGCATATCATAACTCACCAACCATGCATCACATGTAAAAACTTCAAATATGAAAAATTCATAGAATTTTTTCTAGTTTCATAATATGCAACTTTCATCAATGTTAAAAGTTTTTAAAATGATGTTTGCTTATAATTTGCATAATTGTCATGTTAAAATGATTTATTTCATATCTAAATAACCATAGCTCCAAACTTAAAAAACTTTATATGTAAATGGGGTGGAAAAATGCCTAGTTTAACATCGTGCACTCTTCTTGCATGTTTAACGAACCTAAAATTGTGTTTAGGGAAGAACAATACCAAATTCACAATATGCACATGGGGATTTTCCGGAATCGTTGTTGTTCTTTCTGGCCTCATTTAAACTTGCTTAAATGTGTAGTTTTCATATGCTTCACCTCTTTCCATGTTAAGCAACATTTAAAATTGTTGGGGTACATAAATAAGAGAAAACTAAATAATTGATGTGGTGTTTCATCAATACGCAACTCGTTGTATATTGAGCTCCACTTAATTTGTAGTATTGTTTTTTCACTTTGCCATGCCATGTTTCATTAATTCGGAGATACATCATACTTGGTTGTGCATCATGCCATGTTTATGTGATGGTTGTTTACTTTGTTGCTTGCTTCTTTCCGGGTTGCTTCTCTCGTTAGCTTCGGTTTCGTTCTGGATTTGTGAGGATCCGTTCAACTACGTCCGTTTGTCTTCTTCATGGACTCGTTCTTCTTCCTTGCGGGATTTCAGGCAAGATGACCATACCCTCGAAATCACTTCTATCTTTGCTTGCTAGTTGTTCATTCTATCGCTATGTCGCGCTACCTACCACTAGTTATATCATGCCTCCCATATTGCCATGTCAAGCTACGTACCACTAGTTATACCACTAGTTATATCAAACCTTCCTGGCAAACCGTTGTTTGGCTATGTTACCGCTTTTGCTCAGCCCTCTTATAGCGTTGCTAGTTGCAGGTGAAGTTGAAGTTTGTTCCATAATGGAACATGGATATGTTGGGATATCACACTATCTTTTTTTAATTAATGCATATATATACTTGGTAAAGGGTGGAAGGCGCTGCCTTATGCCTGGTGTTTTGTTCCACTCTTGCCACCCTAGTTTCCGTCATACCGATGTTATGTTCCTTGATTTTGCGTTCCTTACGCGGTTGGGTGTTATGGGAACCCCATGAAAGTTTGCTTTGAATAAAACTCCTCCAGCAAGGCCCAACCTTGGTTTTACCATTTGCCTAACAACCTAAGCCTTTCTTCCTTTGGGTTCTACAGACTCAAGGGTCATCATTATTTTAAACCCCCGGGCCAGTGCTCCTCTGAGTGTTGGTCCAAACTGGGCGATGTCCAGCGCCCCCTGGGCAACCAGGGTCTCTGCCAACCCGACATCTTGCCCATCCGGTGTGCCCTGAGAACGACATACGTGCGACTCCTATCGGGATTTGTCGGCACATCGGGCAGCTTTGCTGGTCTTATTTTACCATTATCGAAATGTCTTGTAACTGGGATTCCGAGATTGATCGGGTCTTTCCGGGAGAAGGAATATCCTTTGTTGACCGTGAGAGCTTGTGATGTGCTAAGTTGGGACACCCCTGCAGGATATAAACTTTCGAGAGCCGTGCCTGCGGTTATGTGGTAGATGGGAATTTGTTAATATCCGGTTGTAGAGAACTTGACACTTGACTTAATTAAAATGCATCAACCGCATGTGTAGCCGTGATGGTCTCTTTTCAGCGGAGTCTAGGAAGTGAACACGGTCTTGTGTTATGCTTGAACGTAAGTAGTTTCAGGATCACTTCTTGATCACTTCTAGCTTCTCGACCGTTGTGTTGCTTCTCTTCTCACTCTTATTTGCGTATGTTAGCCACCATATTTGCTTAGTGCTTGCAGCAGCTCCACCTCATTACCCCATCCTACCCATAAGCTTAAATAGTCTTGTTCTCGCGGGTGTAAGATTGCTGAGTCCTCATGGCTCACGGATACTTCTAATCAGTTGCAGGTGCCGACGATACCAGTGCAGGTGATGCTACGGAATTCAAGTGGGAGTTCAACGAGGATCTGGGTCGTTACTCCGTTTTGTTTCCTAATGATCAGTAGTGGAGCCCAATTGGGACGATCGGAGATCTATCATTTGGGGTTTATCTTCCTTTTCTTTTGGATTTGACCATAGTCCATCTTTGAGTGTATTTGGATGATGTATGAATTATTTATGTATTGTGTGAAGTGGCGATTGTAAGCCAACTCTTTATCCCATTCTTATTCAGTACATGGGATTATGTGAAGATTACCCCTCTTGCGACAAAACCACCATGCGGTTATGCCTCTAAGTCGTGCCTCGACACGTAGGAGACATAGTTGCATCATGGGTGTTATAAGTTGGTAATCACAGCCATCCCCAACTTAGGATCCCCCTCCTTGATCGAATCGCTGACGTTGTTGAGTCTAGAACAAAAATGTTTTGAGTCTTAGGATTATATATACCGGAGATTAGGATTATTTTTGCTCCTCAGTCCCTTCATCGCTCCGGGAAGGCCTCCTGACGTAGAAGTTTTGACTTTCCTCTCCTCAATTTTCATGAATTTTTTTAGGATCACGCGTGTATCTTGGAATTGTTCCGATACTCTTGTGACGAGAATATTGTTCTTGGTGCCTCGTGACAATAGGGGTTGTGGCAGTGTCCCGGGGAATTGAGCTTCGAGTTGTTGTCGTCACAATTTTATCGTTGTAGTTCTGGAATACCTGAGTTTCGTAGACATCAAAAATCTCTTTTATGCAGTTGTTGGTTAGATATCTTTGACACCACCCAGTACTGGGGCAGGAGTTCGGGAGTATTGCCATAACTCGTATAATGGATGCTTTTCGAAGGTTGAGGTACATGATTTCCGAAGGTTTCTTGGTTATGTGTTGATGGATGGATACAGCTGGATGTAGGGATTGTTAGTTTGGGTGAGATATTATGCTTCCCCTGTATCCCCAACACCTGATTGCATAACTAGAAAGTTTCGTGAGTTTATAGGTGGGAATTCAAGTAGCTCCTAGAATATCTTTCCCACAGATGCATGATATGAGATTGGGGTTCGACGTCTAGTGGTCCACCTATCCACGGTTGGTTTTATAGTGGTCTCGCTGTGTCTTAAAGAGTCCTGGGCTATGCTGACTCGGGGACGCTACGTATGTCATGTGCACTGCCTTGTACATGATGGTGATGTACGATCGCACCCGTGTGGGCCCCACCATGAAAATTTCGGACGAAATCTCTATCATATATTTGCTTCTGTCTTATTCTGCAAGCCAATCCTTTGTTTTGTTTTTGAGTTGAGGTATTCGGATTGCTTCAATGTCAAGTGTTGATTCCATACCTTTCCTAAGAGGTTTTCTCATATTTCTATGTGAATACTAATCCTTCATGATAATTGAGATTGTCATGTCAACCCTTTTCAACCGGCGTGTTTCTCTTCAAGTGGATCCGATCATTTTCAACATCCACAAGATGAACTCAAAGTCTTCTCAACGTTATTTGTTTCATCCGTCCCAAGTTGCCTTTATTTTTCCCCCCCCCCCCCCCTTTTTCTTCTTGGACTTAGATTGCCTAATCAAGTATCCTCTTACCGATGGGAAGTCTCTCCATTCTTTTTGGTCAATGTGCTTATCCGCTGATTCTCAGGAAGATACTGATGGAGCTTCAAGTGTATTATTCTTCGTTTTCTTTTCTTCTCCGATGGACTAAATTCAAGCTTACAGTGTTGCTCAGATTCCTTTCCTGGTGTCAAATGCTTTCTCATGTCGGTGCACCTCTTAATCATCCACTTCTCGCCATTCATTTGTTCCGGTGTGCTGAAGATATCTCGGAAGTTTCGTGTTTTCATTCCTCATCTGTTCAAGATATTTCGAAGTTGTTATCTCTTTTGAGCCATTTAATTCAACCGGCGCAATCTCCCTTTCAAGTAATCGTCCAATGGTGTATCATTGAGTGGGCCCTAACCCACATGTCTTTTTCCCAGGATCTTATCTGACTCTTCTAATTTTCCCGGAGCTTCTCAAATTCTTTCAAAGATGACGCACGAATGAATTTCATCAGTCGGATGCTTTTCCAAGATCGATTTCAAATCATTTCATTGTTGATTCAACCTTTCTATTATTCATTCCAGATTGCCTCAATAAATCATGGTGGCGTATCTCGTCGTCATTCTTAGATTTAGAAGACCGAAGAAGAGTTTTTCTCAAATCTTGGTCCGTTCTCTCGAATATTCATGGTTCAAGCTTGATGCCATCCTCTCATAATTGTTTTCGATTGTGAAAATTCTTTTCACCCATCCGGGGCAATTCAGGAGTCTATTCAGTTTGATTCTTCGGATCCCATCATCTCAGAATTATTCATTCTCAGCTTCCAGCTCTCGTTCTCCAAATCTTACCGGTGCATCGTTGAAGTATTCTCTAGTCAGTTCGTGATCTCTTCGTTCTCTTGTATCTAAATAACCTCAAGTATACTCGTTCGTTTACTAATTCTTCCCGGTGATTCGTCCCGCTGCTACGTTCTTTTTCACTTCCTACCGGTGGTTCACTGAAGACCATCTCAAGTTTACGCTATATCTCTCTTAATCCTTCCTACGAGAATAAGTAGTATGCCAAATCTGTGGCTTGTCATCAATTTAAATTGGTGAAGTATACGCTTAACATAATTCTTATTTTTGTTTCATTCAAGTGATCTAGTTTCTTCTTTCCAGAGTGGTTCATCATGTCACATTTCTCGGTTCGAGATGCTTCATCTTTTCTTTTCCGAAGTTCCAAGTTTTTCCGCATTATCTCGTCGCAAAGCTCCATCTAATCATTGCAAGGCTCACCTTGTGTTGTCATCTTCTCTTTCTTTCTATCATCCTTTTATTACCAGAGTTTTTCATGGAGGCTCTACATGGTGGTTCGTCAAGGATTCTTTTCATTCTTAAATTGTTCTTCAAGATTTCTCTCAAAGTTATGATCCGCCAAGCTATACTCAAAATTAAACAGGGTGCTAAACTCATGTTTTGTTTTGAGGAGTTCAAGCATTCTTCATCTTGCATTAAAGTGCAATTCTTTCTACCTTATCTTTTGAGGTGGTGTTATGTCATTCTTGATAATTTCCCTTCGTGTGTCATGATTCAACAGTTGTCAAGAATGACATATTTTAAACCCATCATTTTCAATTCGTTCATGAGATCCTTTGAAACCCATCAATCTCTTCATTGGTGTTATCTTGGGTTATATTTCACCTAAAGCTTTCCCTAAGGATTGTGGCTATCTATGGTGCTTATAAATGACCCAAGTTCTTCATCTATCCTCCCGGGGAAATAAGTTTCTCGTCTCCTTGTTGATATCAATCCAATCCATTGTTTCCTTAGTGGCAGATTTTCACCTCAAGTTTTGGGATGTTTTCCATAAGCCCACTACAAGCTTATTTGTTTTGTTGTTGGTTTTTTCCAACAACACCGTTTTAACCTCCTTGGAAGGGTGCTTTCCTAGTTCATTGGTAGCAGAAGTTGACTTTTTCTTCTCCATTCTGTGATTCCAATGATATATCTTCTATTCTTCCTTCCGGAGGCATTGTGATCTTGCTTTCTTCACACATCATCTCGGATTGTGAGGACCGTGTTCTTTTTGTGCTTATCCATTTAACCATAGTGTTGTGTCCTCTGCTCAAGTTATTTTCATCTTATCAAGTATCGCATCTCTTTTCAACCGGAGTGCTGTTCGAATTTGTTCTTCCTTGTCCCTTGTTTATCACGTTTCAACCAGAGTGTTTTCAATTCCTTCTTGTCCATTGTGCTCGTCATTCATAGCTTTGCAACCTCGAAGGTTCACATGGTGTTCCTTCTTTCTCTTTTCTACCGGAGTGCTCACAATTTCGTTCAACTCGGTTGTGGTCTTCTTTCAAGTTTTCAACCTATCAAAGTTCTTTGGTTTCACTCGTTTGTCAAAGAAGCAACTTAGTTTACCTCTCCTCTTCCTTTTCTACCTCTCTCTGATGCTATTCTAGATCTCGGGATGAGATCCTCTCATAGTGGTGGAGCGTTGTGACGCCCTGAGTCCGACGCGCCAGGTGTCTTCCAGTTATTCGCTGTTGTTGCCTTGCCATTCTCTTGCGTGTTGCATCTTGCCATGTCATCATGTGCATTGCATCATCATGTTTTCAAAATTTGCATCTGTCCGGGTTCCCCAAGTTCTCTCCGTTGTCCGTTCTGAGCCCAGACACACTCGCACGCGCCCGCGGCATGTCCAAAATATTATTTTATAATTGGCCGGAAAATTTTCTCGGAGTGGGATGAAAGTTGGCGTGCAGTCTTATTATAGTGTGGATAGAACGCGTGTCAAATTTCATCGCATTTGGAGTTCGTTTGATGCCCCCAACAGATAACTATAGCGGCATTATAGCGGGTTAAACGTCGGATGTTTTTGGTCTCCGAAAATTGTTGTCGGGCTTTCCCTCTCTTTCCTCCCTAGACCATCTACACAGTCCACTACCAACCGCCAGGCCACCTAACCCCTCCTTGCACAGTGCACCCCTCACGCACGTCCGAAAACTTCCCCGAACCTGACCCACTCAGTCGTCACCAATGGGTCCAGATCATGCCCTAACATCCCTAAAACATCACCGTTTCTTATTTGGACTTCCCAACCTAATTATCTTGGACCGCCCCAATTAGATTGGAGGGTCCGAATCTACCCTAAACTCCCCCTCTTTCCTTATATAAGGAACTCGTAGTCTAAATCTGGACAAAACCCTAACATCTAGGGACATGTCCCTGTCACCGTAGCACTCATCTCCCACATCCCCATCGCCAAACCAAATCCCCATCAGGATCCACCCCGATCCACCAGCCAACCAATGCCCGAGCCCCCCCTCGATCCATCCCGCAGCCACCTGGTCTCCCAAGATTTCAACGCCGGCCATGCCCAACCGAATTCCATCGATGCAGCCATCCAACCACCTCCGCCTGAGAGACTCGCTGGATCCCGTCAGCTCCTCGCCCGAGCTCTACCGGAACCACCAGGCCAGCTCCTCGCGACCCTCTCCTTCCGTTCCCTCGTCCCTGCAACTCTCTCTCCCTAATCCCTCATCTCTCTGTACCTCAACAGGAGCTCCAGCACCATGTCCTAAGTTCGACCTCGAGTCCCCGTTGTCGTCTTCTGCAGCTGTTGCCTTGCCTGCTGGTAGCCGGCACCCCTCACCGGTGAGGCCTTGCTGCCGCGCACCCCCCATTCACGGCCTCCCTTTCGGCCGCTCTAACCTCCCTTGCTCTCCCTCCTTTCTCTTTGAACAAAAGCAGGTGCAGTCCCTCCACGCCATGAAACTCGAAGCCCGCCGTCGGTCTTGTTCCTCGCCGGGAACCGTGATCCCCGCCTCGGATCCGCAGCCGCCTGCTGTTCCCGCCTGTCCACGGTGCGTTTGCCCGAGATCCTGAGCAGGAGCGCTTGGCCTCGTCTCCTCACGCCTACCACAGCCAAGTCCAAGCCACCTCGCCCGCCGTCCTGCGACCCAGATCCGCCGCCAGCCGTCTTCGTTTCCTTTGCTTCGTGCCGCCATGCCTGCTAACTCCTGTCGCGCTGCTCGGCTTCGCTTGCATCACCCCAGCCCCCTTCTGCTCTGTCCACGCGAGGTGAACGAGCGCTCCCGCAGCGCCCATTGACCGCATCATTGCCTCCAGATCCAGCCCAGTCAGCGCCTCCTCAGCCGGCTTGCCTCCTCCACCCATTGGGCCTTGGCCCATGGTGAGAACCCCAGCCCAGCACCAAGCAGTTTCAACCCAGTGTTGTTTTTTCCCTGTCTGCGAATTTGTCTATTATCTAGGGATTGCAGTTTTACAGGAAAACCCCTCAGCTTCATGCATATCATAACTCACCAACCATGCATCACATGTAAAAACTTTAAATATGAAAAATGCTTAGAATTGTGTCTAGTTTCGTAATATGCAACTTTCGTCCATGTTAAAAATGTTTAAAATGATGTTTGCTTATAATTGCATAATTGTCATGTTAAGATGATTTATTTCATAACTGAATAACCGTAGCTCCAAACTTAACAAACTTTATATGTAAATGGGGTGGAAAAATGCCTAGTCTAACATGGTGCACTCTTCTTGCAAGTTTAATGACTCTAAAATTGTGTTTAGGACTGAACAATATCAAATTCATAATATGTACATGGGGATTTTTCGGAATTGTTGTTGTTGTTTCCGGCCTCATTTAAACTTGCTTAAATGTGTAGTTTTCATATGCTTCACCTCTTGCCATGTTTAACAACATTGAAAATTGTTGGGTACATAAGCAAGAGAGAACTAAATAATTGATGTGGTGTTTGGTCAATACGCAACTCATTACATATTGAGCTCCACTTAATTTGTAGTATTGTTTATGCACTTTGCCATGCCATGTTTCATTAATTCCGGCATGCATCATACTTGGTTGTGCATCATGCCATGTTTATGTGATAGTCGTTTACTATGTTGCTTGCTTCGGTTTCGTTCCAGAGTTGTGAGGATCCGTTCGACTACATCCGTTTGTCTTCTTCATGGACTCGTTCTTCTTCCTTACGGGATTTCAGGCAAGATGACCATACCCTCGAAATCACTTCTATCTTTGCTTGCTAGTTGTGTGTTCTATCGCTATGTTGTGCTACCTACCACTTGTTATATCATGCCTCCCATATTTCCATGTCAAGCCTCCAACCCACCTTCCTAGCAAACCATTGTTTGGCTATGTTACTGCTTTTGCTCAGCCCCTCTTATAGCATTGCTCGTTGTAGGTGATGTTGAAGTTTGTTCCATGTTGGAACATGGATATGTTGGGATATCACAATATCTCTTAATTAATGCATCTATATACTTGGTAAAGGGTGGAGGGCTCAGCCTTATGCCTGGTGTTTTGTTCCACTCTTGCCGCCCTAGTTTCCGTCATACCGGTGTTATGTTCCTTGATTTTGCGTTCCTTATGCGGTTGGGTGTTATGGGAACCCCTTGATAGTTCACTTTGAATAAAACTCCACCAGCAAGGGCCAACTTTGGTTTTACCAATTGCCTAACAACCCAAGCCTTTTTCCCTTGGGTTCTACATAATCAAGGGTCATCTTTATTTTAAACCCCCGGGCCAGTGCTCCTCTGAGTGTTGGTCCAAACTAGGTGATGTCCGGCGCCCCCTGGGCAACCAGGGTCTATGCCAACCTGACGTCTTGCCAATGTGGTGTGCCCTGAGAATGAGATACATGCGATTCCTATTGGGATTTGTCGGCACATCAGGCGGCTTTGCTGGTCTTGTTTTACCATTGTCGAAATGTCTTGTAACCGGGATTCCGAGACTAATCGGTTCTTTCTGGGAGAAGGAATATCCTTCGTTGACCGTGAGAGCTTGCGATGTGCTAAGATGGGACACCCCTGCAGGGTATAAACTTTCAAGAGCCGTGCCCGCGGTTAGGTGGCAGATGGGAATTTGTTAATATCCGTTTGTAGAGAACTTGACACTTGACTTAATTAAAATGCATTAACCGCATGTGTAGCCGTGATGGTCTCTTTTCGGCGAAGTCCGGGAAGTGGACATGGTCTTGTGTTATGCTTGAACATAAGTAGTTTCAGGATCACTTCCTAATCATTTATAGCTTCTCGAACGTTGCGTTGATTCTGTTCTCGCTCTTATTTGCGTATGTTAGCCACCATATTTGCTTAGTGCTTGCTGCAGCTCCACCTCATTACCCCATCCTACCCATAAGCTTAAATAGTCTTGATCTCGCAGGTGTGAGATTGCTGAATCCTCGTAGCTCACGGATACTTCCAATCAGTTGCAGGTGCCGACGATACCAGTGCAAGTGATGCTACCGAACTCAAGTGGGAGTTCGACAAGGATCTAGGTCGTTACTACATTTCGTTTCCTCATGATCGGTAATGGAGCCAAGTTGGGATGATGGGGGATCTAGCATTTGGGGTTTATCTTCCTTTTCTTTTGGATTTGACCACAGTCGGCCTTTGAGTGTATTTGGATGATGTATGAATTATTTATGTATTGTGTGAAGTGGCTATTGTAAGCCATATCTTTATCCCTTTCTTATTCAGTACATGGGACTGTGTGAAGATTAAGCGTCTTGCGACAAAACCAACATGCAGTTATGCCTCTAAGTTGTGCCTCGACACGTGGGAGATATAGCCGCATCGTGGGCATTACACAAAGTGACCGCAATTTTGGTTGAATTGCACAAGAGAATAGTATACTCACTGCATGCAGTGCCATTTGAAAATAGACACAGAAAGATTGGATAGTCACTTCATGGGATGCAGAAAAGTAGTACTGTACTATTTATTGGCCAACACTAGGTACTTCATTTCTTTGGTCTGATTATACAATGGGCATCATTTTGCCTATGTAAAAGTTTGTATTTCGAAAATAGTTTCGACGTGTGATCGAGAGAAGACCAAATCATATTGCAATGGATGTTCCTCCATCATGTGTGGTTCATTATCATGGTTCCAGCTGTTGGTGAAACCACTTACGTTTGCAAGAGGAATTGTAGACTTCACAAACAAATTTGTCTTTCACTATGTACTAAATGTTGGCCAAGAGAAGCATCCATGTTAGTAGGAAGAACAAATGTTTTTTCTATATCTTTGCTTTTTGAGCTACATATTTGTATATGATCTGCGAATCAGTGAGATGCATTCACATGTTGATCTTATGTATGGGAATCGTACTAGTTGGTTTTTAATTTGGGATTCAAATGTGAACATATTACAATGCCTGGCCTGTGGGTCTCGTGTGAACATTTCGAACGGATCGGCTCTTACTGCTGTGCACAACATGATCCTTATTTCCGTGTTCTCGGTGTTTACAAGTTACTAACAGTTTCTTATTTCTTTTCACTCAGTGTTTACAAGATACTGATCGATCACTAGCTAGCCTACTAATGCGCTCCTGGCAGTTTAATTTGCGACGCAAGATCCAAAGTGGCAGTTTTTTGAATAAAAATGCCTACCTCTGAAGAAACTAACAAGCTGCCCTGAAGAAAATGCAATGCGAATCTAAACAAACTGTCAGCAAAAACGTTCGCAAATGCCTTATCTCCCAGTGAACGTTCATCAACTAATGCGATCGTACACGTACAGCATCCGACCTACTCAATCCTACACGTACACTGTCCGACCTACTCGATCCTACATGGATAAATAGCGGATAACGCACGTACTACCTCCTTTCTGGTTGCTCAATTCAAAAAATGACCAACTCGATCCTACACGAATAAATAGCGGATCACGCACGTGCTACCTCCTTTCCGGTTTGCAGGGCTTAATTCAAAAATCTCACCAACCAAGGTAGATGATGAGTGGTGGAATCATTTTTGACAAGGAGGGAGTACCTCATCTGGATGATTCGAGTGCACTCTTTGACCGTCATGCCTGCGTGCGACCCAGCACAGAAGGGACGCACCACTGAGGGGACGGGACGACACAGTCATAATTTTAGTTTTTCTAGTTTCCACGGCAAGCTGGCATGCTAAGCCATGCCTGCTTATGCATTGAATTCCGATGACCGCGATGACCGTCGTGTTTCCCGTGACACGCTGGTTCACCTACCTTTCGCCTATAATTACTGTTTCCTGGGCTTCTCCGGTGGCACCATCACCCACTCTCCCTATCCTCATAAGCCCCCACCGGCACGACGTCGCTCGCCACTTATCCTTGCTTTCGTCACATCCTCCATGCCCCTGCCCATCTGAGGCGGTCACCACCGGAACTAGTGTTCGGTTTTTCACCGGAAGGCAGACGGATGGGGGAGGCATTCTGTCAGTATTTAGATGGCAATGCGGAGTATGAGGAGTTGTTGGAGCGCGACCAACTTGCGGAGCAGCAGCGTATCGCTGATTTGCGCCGCAAGCGGGACATGGAGCAGCAGCGCACCGATGCTCTGAGTCGTGAGCAGAGCGCTCGCAACTGGGCCGACTATGTGGAGGTCGGCACCCGACAAATAGCCTTGGAGGCTGTCGGGCACGCACGCGTTCGCGACGCCGAATTTTACTACCAGCTCGTCAAGTTGGTTTCCTTATGAGGACCAAGCCGGCATGGAAAGGGCCAACGCGCGCGAGTAACGCACCCTATTGCACCTCTGGCAAGTCCGAGGCAAGGCGGAGGACACCGGTGTCGGCGTTTAGTGTGTACTACAGATGGCGGCCGGCATCGTCTAGTTAGCTAAGAGTAAGTTAGTACTTGTATGCTACTAGAGGATTAGTGCGAGTAGATAGTTAACTTTGTTATGATGGTTGTCAATGTTGAAGTTCAGTACTCTATATCTGGATCAGACCGGTTCCTTTGCTCTAAATGTTGAACTTTCTGTTTGAACGTATGGAATGGGTTGTTATTTTTTTAAATGGGTTGTATTTGTCCGCCACGGGTTTTGTAACACCCTCGATGCGACTATATCTCCCACGTGTCGAGGCACGACTTAGAGGCATAATCGCATTGAAGGCATATGTCGCAAGTTAGGCAATCTTCACAACATCCCATGTAATATGATAATAAAAGGGGAGATAACATAGTTGGCTTACACTCGCCACGTCAATCAAGTAAATAAACAACATTACATCAACCAAACACTCATGGCCCGACTATGGCGCCAAAATAAAAGAGAACCCAACATGCGACACGGTCCCGATCACCCCCAACTAGGCACCACTACTGATCATCAGGAAAGGAAACATAGTAACGTTGAGAGTCCTCGTCAAACTCCCACTTGAGCTCGAGCGCGTCACCTGGAGCGGAATCATCAGGCCCTGCATCTGGTGTAATAGTAATCTGTGAGCCACACGGACTCAGCAATCTCGCACCCTCGCGATCAAGACTAATTAAGCTTATAGGTAAGGCAAGGTAAATATATGTGGAGCTGCAGCAAGCGACTAGCAAGTATGGTGGCTATCCTGTTCGCAAAGGAGAGCGAGAAGAGGAGGCAAAGAGCGAGCGGGAAACTAGAGAGCAACCTGCGCAAACATTACTCCAACACCGTGTCTACTTCCCGGACTCCGCCGAGAAGAGGCCATCACGGTAACACACTCAGTTGATTCATTTTAATTAAGTTAAGGTCCAAGTTATCTACAACCGGACATTAACAAATTCCCATCTGCCCATAACCGCGGGCACGGCTTTCAAAAGTTCAAATCCCTGTAGGGGAGTCCCAACTTAGCCCATGACAAGCTCTCACGGTCAACGAAGGAATAGACCTCCTCCCAAGACGTTCCGATCAGGCTCGGTATCTCAGTTCTTCAAGACACTTTGACAGGTTAAAACAAGACCAGCAACACCGCTCGAATGTGCCGACAAATCCCGATAGGAGCTGCACATATCTCTTTCCCAGGGCACACTCAGATAGGTCAAGCTACGAGTAAAACCAACCCTCGAGTTTCCCCGAGGTGGCCCCGCAGGCTGCCTGGTTCGGACCAACACTCAGAGGAGCACTTGCCCGGGGGGGGGGGTTAAACAAGATGACCCTCGGGCTCCGGAAACCCAAGGGAAAAAGAGGCTAGGTGGAAAATGGTAAAACCAAGGTTGGGCATTGCTGGAAAAGCTTTAATCAAGGCGAACTATCAAGGGGTTCCCATTATAACCCAACCGCGTAAGGAACGCAAAATCTGGGAACATAACACCGATATGACGGAAACTAGGGCGGCAAGAGTGGAACAAAACACTAGGATAGAGGCCAAGCCTTCCACCCTTTACCAAGTATATAGATGCATTAATTAAATAAGATATATAGTGATATCCCAACAAGTAAATAAATTTTCCAACAAGGAACGGCCTCCAATCTTCACCTACAACTAGCAACGCTATAAGAGGGGCTGAGCAAAGCGGTAACATAGCCAATCAACGGTTTGCTAGGACATGGTGGGTTAGAGGTTTGACATGGCAATTTGGGAGGCTTGAAAGCAAATGGTAGGCATCGTAGCATTGGCATAGCAAAAGAGTGAGCAAACTAGCATAGCAAAGATAGTAGTGATTTCGAGGGTATGATCATCTTGCCTGCACAGTTGTCAGAGTTGACTGGATCCTAGAAAGAAAACTCAACGGGCTCCTCGTTAGCGAAATCGTCTCCCGGATCTACCCAAACAAGACAAACAAGCAACAAGGACACAAATCAACCACGTGCAAGCTCAAACAACACGATACAATGATGATATGCTATGTGGGATGCGATGCGGGATGCATATGCAAGATGTGACAAGGAATGCATGAAACTGGCCTCAACTTGGACAACCAATTGTGCCACTGGAAAGATGAGATTAAATTGCTTGAAAACGATATAAAGAACGCCGGAATCGGAGTTACGGTTTGGAAATGGCAAGCAATTCAAATATGACACCGGTCTGCGATTTACAACAAGTAGCCATCTAAATGCAGTGAGATGAACATCCTAGAGCACCCAAACATGACAACAAAATACATGGCAGGGATTCATTCAAGATTCTTAAAAAAAGTCTAGCACTGAGCTACGGCCAATTCATCAATTAACAGCTTCAAATAAGCATGGCAAAAATGCATATGGCAAAACAGATCTCAGACTTAGTGAAATTAACACTTGTCTGGAATTTCAGATCAGGTAGCACTCTTCGGAGCAGCAAAACTATATGCTACAGACCTGAACATGGCAAAGTAAAGCATGGCATGGAGATACTCAAAGAGCTTAACAAAAGTCCCTTAGTTACCTTGAGCCAAAAGGGATCAGAAAATACAATTGCAAGCATGTGAACATGGCAAAAACATAATCAATTTTCAGACTTAGTGAAAACTGGCACATGCTGAAATATATCTCAAGTAGGCATGTTTACGAGCTCGATGCACTCACTATGGAGCAAGTCATGATAAGCTAAGCATACACCCATCAAGAATACACAAAATTCAAGCTAGACATGGCAACAACAATAACATAGCATGCACGGATCAACTACAACATCATCGGCAAAATTGCAAACAAGTTGACAATCTGCCCAGATTCACAAAGTAGCAAAAGTAGAGCTCGATTGACTCAAGCTAGGGTGCTCCATAATTGCAAACAAATACATGGATTGATAGATCACTACAATATTAACAAAACAATCTTACTGATCATCCTCAAAAGAGGCACGGATCACTAGGAAACAACATGAACATATGGCAACATGAGATAAACTGCTCAAGGACTTGGTGGAATTGCTATGTCCCTGAAATCAGAATTACCAAGTGCACCACTTTGCAAGCTTGTGCTAGTCACCACACACATCACAAAAATACATGGGTTGCACCTCTGGAAAGATGACAAAGCCCTTAACAAAACATATGTAGTACTCATGGGTATATCATGCACACAATAATCATGGCAAAAATGACAAATATCTAAATGGAGTAGCAGATCTGACAATTATCTCAAGTAGCCCTCTTCTAGCAGCATTTCGGGAATCAAGATGAACTCAAATGAAAATGATGCAATGGAATGAAATGATGTACTCTCTGAGATGAACATTTTGATATGCTATATGCCCAAATCGGAGTTACGGATGCAAAGTTACGGCAGGTCAAAGTATGCAACATGAATCTGAGAGAGGGGGAGAAAGTCCACCCTCGGGTTAGGGTTTCAGATCGGATCTAGATCGGGGGCACGTGGATCGAGGTGGCCGGACTCTCGCCGGAGTCGGCGCCGGAGTTCGCGGGGAGGCGGCTGCCGGAGCTCATCGGAGGAGCGGAGGGCGGCGGGGTCGCCGGAGCTCGGTCGCCCGCGCGTGTCGGCGCCGGCCAGCGGGAGCGGCGCGGCGGGGCCTGGCCGGAGCTCGGGCGCCGAGCCTCGCCGGAAAGGGCGGCGCGGCGGAGGAGCAAACCGCGGCGCGGCGGCGCGAGGTAGGAGAAGCAGCGACGGCGTGGCGCGGTAGGCGGCGGCGGGCGGCCGCGGGCCGCGAGGGCCGGCCTTGGGCTTCGCGGGCCTCCGCGGTGGGAGGAGGCGGAGGGCCACGTGGCAGCGGGTGATTGGGCGGCGGTGGCGGCGCGGACGCGTTCGGCTCGGACGGACAATGTCCGGCGTGGCGCGAGGGGGTGGAACTAGGGTTTTTTTTGGGGGGGAAGGAGAAGGAGATTTTCGGGGGTGTCTATTTATAGGCATAGAGGGAGCTAGGAGAGTCCAAATGAGGTGCGGTTTTCGGCCATGCGATTGTGATCGAACGCTCTAGATGATGGTGAGGGTTTAGGTGGGTTTTGGGCCAAATTGGAGGGGTGTTGGGCTGCAACACACACGAGGCCTTTTCGGTCCCTCGGTTAACCGTTGGAGTACCAAACGAAGTCCAAATGGTACGAAACTTGACAGGCGGTCTACCGGTAGTAAACCAAGGCCGCTTGGCAACTCTCGGTCCAATCCGGAAATGTTTAATCCCCACACACAAAAGAAAGGTAGAAATGACCACCGGAGGAGAACGAAGCGCCAGAATGCAAAATAGACAACGGGGAAAATGCTCGAATGCATGAGACAAACACGTATGCAAATGCAATGCACATGATGACATGATTTGACATGCATGACGACAACAACAACAACACACGGAGACAAAAAAACCTGAACCCGAGAAGATAAAATAACTTAACGCCGGAAACGGCAAGAGTTGGAGTACAAATTGGGAAAGTCACATCCGGGGTGTTACAGGTTTAGAGGCTGACTTGTGGGCCTACCAGGTTGACACATACACAATCAGGAGATGATTGTACGTGGCGAGGATGACAACAGGGACCCACCAAAGTCATGGCAGTACGCAAGCAAGTGCCTCCTTATTTCAAGCCAATAAAAAATGGCTCCTCCTAATGGATTTCTGACATTTGGGTCCCACGCCATTGTCAGCGTAGTCAATAAAAGAGAGAATTGCACAACGAGCGGTTAACACCAGGGACCCAGCAGCTCGCCTAGTTATTTTTGTTTTGGGTTAATTTCATAAATTCCACTCCAAATACGGTGATTCTGAGAAATGCCACTGCAATTTACAAACTTTGAAAAATGCCATTTCCAGTGGCATTTTTCCAAGCCTGGAGTGGCGTTTTTCAAAGTTTGCAAAAATTACAGTGGGGTTTTTCAAAGTTTGCAAAAATTGCAGTGGCATTTTTCAAAGTTTGGAAATTGAAGTGGCATTTTTATGAATCTTCATAATTGGAGTGGCATTTATCTAAATTTTTTTGAGACGGAAGCAGGGTGTGAACTGGGCTGTGCGAGGCACTCTGGCCTGTCTCGATAGCCTTTTCTTTTATGTTTACCACAGACCAGCCAGTAGTTTTTTTCTTTCTTTCTGAAAATGGCTACCCCACTTTTTTGTGATTTTTCAAGTAAGTCACTTTGTCAGGCTTGTTGGGCTGCAGATCTTGCAAGACGAGGAGAGCTTCATTCGGCTAGCCAAGAAAATGGCCTATCAGTAATGAGAAATGGGATGTACATTTTTAAAAAACATCAAACCGGCAATTAGTTTCAATTTTTTTCATTTCGAGATTTTAAATTGCATTGATTTTTATGCATGGAAAATTTGTTGGATTTTATATTGATATACATTTATTTTTAAAATAAGTTTGAATGTGACACGAAATTTCGGGATTAAAAATAGTTTGGACCGCACCGAAATATGCAAAATTTCGTATAATTTTTTAACCGTGGCCACAATATGGGCTGTAATGCTAACGAAAAGAATATGGGCTCCCAAAAAAACCTTAAGAATTAGCAACTGGGCTATAAATTATTAGAAATAATGGCAGATGGGCTGTATGCTGTTTTCCACAGATTTGAGGCTTTCCTCAAAAAAGGTTGACAAACAAGCAGTGACCGTTGGATGTCCATCCAACGATCATTGTGCTTCTTCAATCTTTGCTCTGCCTGCTCCAGCCGCTCAAGCAAGCGCCGGCAGGACCGCCTGCTTCCTCCTCCCGCGGCCGGCTGTGCTACCGCGCAGGCCTCACCGCCCCATCGTACTCCCATTGCCGGCCTAGCCATCCCTCTACTCACCCACACCTGCTGTTATTCTCCGGCGATGGAAGATGAACCAATAAACTCTCATACTCCCCTCCACGTGGGAAACAACTCCCGAGTCTTCCCTGGCTCCATGTCGTTCCCTTCCTAGGCCTCGCCGTTGTCCACCGCCCAGGTGCTCCCGGCCCTGCATGGTCAATGAACGACATGTATCGGAAGTGGAGTGTATGTGGAGAGGCTGACAGCTGGGTCCACGGCCGCACGCATGGAAAGGCCTCCTTATTACGCGCAAAATAATGATTCCTCCACCTGACAGCTGGGACCCATCGGAAGGGCCTCTGTATTTCCCGAAAAAACATTCCCCCACTGACACGTCAGACCCACCAGCTATATCTTCGCACACAAGGAAGTGCCTCCTTATTCCGCACAAAAAATGAACTCCCCCTGCTAGTTGGGACCCACCATAGTGGGAGGCTGACTTGTGTGCCTACTAAGATGATGGGGACGGAGGGCTTTGTCAACTAAGTCAATATGAACGATTCTAGCTCCAGTGACCGTACGATGTCCATTCAGCCGCTCAAACAAGTGTCGGTCGTGCCGCCGGCTCCTGCCTCCTGTGTCCGGCTATGCTACCACCGCTGGCCATGTCATCCCTCTATACTCACCCACACCTCCTATTATTCTCCGACGGCAGCCTCACACCGCAGCCGAAGCAGTAAACCCTTGTACTCCCCTTTGCATGGGCATCCACTTGCGCGTCTTCCTTGGTTCCGCGTCGTCCCCTTCCTAGGCCTCGCCATCGTCCACTGCCCTAGTGCTCTCGGCGCGGCGTGGTCAACGTGGTCAAGGAACGACTTACATCGGAAGAGTACTATACGTGGAGAGGCTAACAGCTGTGTCCACGGCCGCAGCAAGGAAGTGCCTCCTTATTACACGAAAAATAATGATTTCACAAAAAAACGTTTCCCCCTGACTGTTGGGACCCACCAGCTACATCTTCGCACGCAAGGAAGTGCCTGACAGTCGGGACCCACCTGGTCGAAGCGTACGTAGGGTTGTCATTCTGGCCGTGAACGTGTACGTACATACTGGTCGATGTAGAGGTGCGCACGTGTCGTAGTGGAGGCGCGCACGTAGCATGTACATGTACGCACAATGGTCAGGGTGCAAGAATGAAAATACAGCCACATACGTACATACGAGCGGGGTCTCGAACGCCTACTCGCGCATACGTACGGCCAGGGCTCGTGTACATGGCTGGGTCGAAATGGAGAAGCTGCATCATCGTCATGATCATGGGGAGGCAATCGGCTAGGTCGGAACGGAATGCGCCGTCGTGTTCATCGGGAGCCAACCGGCTTGGACAAAACAGCCGATGGAAACGAGGCCTGGCATACCGCAAAACGGAGGAAATGGCCTTGTGTTCGACCCACCATGCTGGAGACGGGATCCTATTCATCGGGAGGGGTCTGGCGTACCGCAAAACGGAGGAAACGGACCTCCTACGGTCGAAACGGGGTCCTGTTGATCAGGAGAGGTGTGGCATACCGCAAAACGGAGCAAACGGACTTGTGTTGGAGCGCTACGGTCGAAACGAGGGTCCTGTTCATCGGGAGGGGTGTGGTGTTCCACAAAACGGTACTCCACGGAATACTGTTCATCTCCATCGTCGACTTCCTCCAGCCTCCACGGGCTCCTGTTCATCCACCATAGACCTCCTCCAGCCTCCACATGCGACTATTCATCCACGGGCTCCTGTTCATCTAGCCTCCACTTCGCGCTCCTCCACCGGCTACTGTTCAACCAACCCTCTGCACGGGGTCCTGTTCAACCACCCCTCCACCGGCTACTGTTCAGCCAGCCCTCCACGGGGTCCTATTCATCTAGCCCTCCACGGGGTCCTGTTCATCCAGGACTCCACAGGGTCCTGTAGATCCACCTGCTCGATCGATCGGGGTACTGTTCATCTAGCCCTCCACAGGGTCTTGTTCATCCAACCCCCCACCGGGAACTATTCATCCAAAGCCCCCAACAACACTCACTGTTCATCCAGAGGCAGCATCGATCAACTTCAATTAGCAGCAGTAGCGAAGGAATCACTCGGGTTTAGTTAATAGCAAGGGATCGATCGATCGCTCGGGTTCAGTAATGTGTAGCCGGCAGTGCAATCGCTCGGGTTCACTTAGAGCCCAACACCTCGCTCGGCTTTAGTTAGAGCCCAACACCTCGCACACACGCGCGTATGTATGAGAGAAACGCGCATCGCACGGCCCCGACCACCCACTGTAACCGGGAACTCCCTGATGTTTTCCTCGCCCTCGCTTCTACCACGGTTTTTCCCATCATGTACGGCCCAAAGAATGTCATGCAGCTGCGTCTCAGGCCCCCCCACGATGAAAATCCCACGTTCTGTCATGATTTTTTGTCATAGAAGTAAGAGCCCACCGCATCTACGATGATACCGGGTTTTGTCACAATTATCGTCACAGAAGTGTCATATGTATGACAAAAAAAATTCATTTAGCCCAAAATTTCATAGATGTGTCTTTTTTTGTAGTGATTACGTGCGATCATGGATGTTACACCCACGATGCGGCTATATCTCCCACGTGTCGGAGCATGACTTACAGGCATAATGCATTGTAGGCATGTCGCAAAAGGGGTAATCTTTACACATCCCATGTACTAAATAAGAAAGACGTACAGAGTTGGCTTACAATCGCCACTTCACACAATACATAAATATAACATTACATCATCTAGATGCAATCAAGGTCCGACTACGGAACCAACATAAAAGAAGATAACCCCTAATGCAATAGATCCCCGATAGCCCCGACTAGGCTCCACTACTGATCAACTGGAAACGTAACAACACAAAGAACACAATCTTCATCAAGCTCCCACTTGAGCTCGGCTGCGTCATCTGCACGGTATCATCGGCACCTGCAACTAGTTTTGGAAGTAATCTATGAGTCATGGGGACTCAGCAATCTCGCACCCTCGCGATCAAGACTATTTAATCTTATGGAGCTGCAGCAAGCACTAGCATATATCGTGGCTAACTTACGCAAAAGAGAGCGAGAAGAGAATAAAAGCATGCCCGTGAACTAGAGGTGATCAAGAACTGATCCTGAAACTACTTACATTCAAGCATAACAGAAGAACCGTGTTCACTTCCTAGACTCCGCCGAGAAGAGACCATCATGGCTACACACGCGGTTGATGCATTTTAATTAAGTTAAGTTTCAAGTTTTCTACAACCGGACATTAACAAATTCCCATCTGTCCATAACCGCGGGCACGGCTTTCGAAAGTTCAAAAACCCTGCAGGGTTGTCCCAACTTAGCCCATCACAAGCTCTCACGGTCAACGAAGGATATTCCTTCTCCCAGGACGACCCGATCAGACTCGGAATCCCGGTTACAAGACATTTTGACAATGGTAAAACAAGACCATCAAAGCCGCCCTAATGTGCCGACAAATCCCGATAGGAGCTGCACATATCTCGTTCTGAGGGCACACCGGATGAGCAGTCCGTACAACTAAAACCAACCCTCAAGTTTTCCCGAGGTGGCGCTGCAAGGGGCTCTTGTTTGGACCAACACTCACAGGAGCACTGGCCCGGGGGGGTTAAAATAAAGATGACCCTAGGGAGCGCGACTCCCAAGGGAAAAGTAGGTGGTGGTGAGGCAAATGCTAAAACGAAGGTTGGGCCTTGCTGGAGGAGTTTTATTCAAAGCGAACCATCAAGGGGTTCCCATTATAACCCAACAGCGTGAGGAACGCAAAATCAAGGAACATAACACCGGTATGAAGGAAACTAGTGCAGCAAGAGTCGAACAAAACACCAGGCATAAGGCCGAGCCTTCCACCCTTTACCAATTATATAGACGCATTAATTAAACAATGTATATATAGTGATGTCCCAACAATATCCATGTTCCAAACATGGAACAAACTTCATCTTCACCTGCAACTAACAACGCTATAAGAGGGGCTGAGCAAAGCGGTAACATAGCCAAACAACGGTTTGCTAGGAAAAGGTGGGTTAGAGGCTTGACATGGCAATATGGGAGGCATGATATAGCAAGTGGTAGGAATCGCGGCATAGCAAATAGAGCGAGCAACTAGCAAGCAAAGATAGAAGTGATTTCGAGGGTATGGTCATCTTGCCTGAGATCCCGCAAGGAAGAAGAACGGGTCCATGAAGAAGACAAACGGACGTAGTCGAACGAATCCTCACAAACGCGACGTTATCGGAACCAACCCGAAGAAGCAACACCAGAAAGAAGCAAACCACATAGTAAATAATCAACACATCAACATGGCATGATGCACAATCAAGTATGATGCATGTCCGGTTTAATGAAGCACGGCATGGCAATGTGCACAAACAATACTACAAATTAAGTGGAGCTCAATATGCAACGAGTTGCATATTGATGGAACACCACATGACTTATTTAGTTCTCTCCTGTTTATGTACCCAACAATATTAAATGTTGTTAAACATGGCAAGAGATGAAGCATATGAAAACTACCTATCTAGGCAAGTTTAAATGAGGCCGGAACAACAAACAACAATTCCGGTAAAAACCCCATATGCATATTTTAGGTTTGGTACTGTTCTGCCCTAAAGCATATTTTAGAGTTGTTAAACATGCAAAGTAAAGGTCACCATGTTAATCTAGGCATTTTTCTACCCCATTTACATATAAAGTTTATTAAAATTGGAGCTACGATTATTTAGTTATGAATTAAAGCATTTTAGCATGACAATAGGAAAATTATATGAAAACAGCAATTTAAACATTTTAAACATGGATGAAAGTTGCAAATTATTGATCTACACAAAATTCTAAGCAAGTTTCATATATTAAGTTTTTACATGTGATGCATGGTTGGTGAGTTATTAAATGCAAGAAGAACAGGGGCTTTTCTATAAAACAGTCGTCTCAGGAATAATAGACAAATCGCCAGTCAATAAAAAAACACTATGGGGCCAAAACTGGGGCGGACTGGGCCTCACCAGAGGGGCTGAGCCCACGCGATGGAGAGGAAGGCCGACAGGGGGCGCTGGGCCGAAACCAGGCTGGGCCGGAGGCGTGGCTGCGATCCACGTAGGCGTAGGAAAGGCGGTCAACACAGCGAGGCAGGGGCGTCCTCCTCCCTGTTCGAAAGAAGCAGAGGCAGGGCAGGGACTTGGCACGGATCCAGCACAGAGGTAGCCGGAGGCGGTCAACGCAGAGCACGGGATCGAGGGGATCCACCTCCTCGAGCTACTATCGGCGCGGAGGACGAGAAGAGGCGCACACAGGAGGGGCACCATGGGTCTTGGGAGCGTGCCCGAGCTCGAGCAGCGACGAAGCAGGGGAGGTTCAAGGCACCGGGGAACCACGGCGCTAGGGCGTATCCTGCCGGAAAAGAGCTCAGGGACGGCGAGGCTGGACGAGGCCCACGCTCGAGGTGGTTGACGGGGAAGATGGCGTGGGTCGAGGTTGTTGCAGCTGGGGCTCGGGACTGCTGCTGCTTGGGTGGCCGGCGACCACCAGCGCGAGGACGACGAGGAACGCCGGCGAGCTTGGTCCGGGATGAGGCGGATCAGCGAGAGGAGACGGACGCGTGAGGAAGGGGCTCGGCTGCAAGAGAGGCCCGGCTGGGCAGCTCGTGGAGGAGGGCACAGGCACGGCTGAAGTCCCGGTGGGCTTGGGTGGCGACGGGGCTGGTCTCCGGTGAAGCACAGGTGCATCAGAGTCGCGAGAAGAGATGCAGGCGATGGGGAGGGTTTGTGGCGACGACACTGACTTCACAAAGGGCGGCAACGTCCATGGTCTCTGGTGCTGTGAAGAAGAGACACATCGAGCGACGGCCATGAGAGAAAAGAGGGAGCTAGAAAGGGAAGCAAAAGAAGAGAACAAGGCAGGGGAGGAGACCGGGACCTGCGGGTCAGTCGTCGGCGGCGAGGTCGCTGGGCGGCAGGGTTGGAGTTGCTCCGTTGTTGAGACGGTGGAGACAAGTGGGGGAGGAGCAGATTGAGCGATAGCTTGATTGGGAGGCGACTGGTTGGCTCGATTCGCATAACGAGGAGGTTGGTGGATCATGGGGAGGAGGATGCTGGTTGGTTCGGGACGGATCCCGAGGAAGATGCGGCGGCGGCGAGGTGAGGGACAAAAGTCCTAGATTTTAGGGTTAGACTAGGTTAGAAGTAGGGGGTTTTATGTAGGGAAGGAAGGGGTATTTGGACCATCCGATTAAAATTGTACGGTTGAGATAAAAATGCTAGGGGAGTCCAAAGGAAAAACTGAAGATGTTTTAGGGACGTTTGGGGACGATCTGAATCCGACGGTGACGACCGTGCGGGTCAGGTTCGGGTAAGTTTCAGACACACGCGAGGGGTTGATGCACTGTGCAAAGAGGGGTTTCGATGCCCGAGGGTTGATAGCGGACTGTGTAGACGGTCTCGAGCTGAGAGAAGAGAAGAGAGAGAGACCTGGTGACTGTTTCCGGAGACCGAAAACGTCCGACGCTAGACCGACTATAATGCCGCTATAGTTATCCGTTGGGGCGTCAAACGGACTCCGAATGCGATGAAACTTGCCAGGCGGCCTACTAGCAACATAAAAACACCGCATGCGAACTTTCAACCCCTTCGAGAACATTTTCCTGCCACTTATAAAAATAATATTTCAGACATGCCACGGGTGCGTGCATGTGTGTCCGGGCTCAGAACGGACAACGGAAGGAACGGGGAGACCGGGACGGATGCAAGTTTTGAAAACATGATGATGCAATGCACATGATGACCTGACAAGATGCAACACGCGAGGAAATGACATGGCAACGACGGCGAACAACTGGGAGACACCTGGCGCATCGGTCTCGGGGCGTCACAGTGGAGGCTGGCGGTTGGCCTCCTTTCGGCTATTAATGAGGGGAGGGGCAGAGCCCCCCTCGATCATCTTTGCTTCCGCGCTGATCGCTACTTCTTCTTCCTCTTTGCTTCGACGCCTTGCTGTAGTCCCATCGTGCCAACGAAGAGGTTTTCGGCCATGAAGAAGGGGAATGCTCGCCAGGAGGGGCCCGGCTCGCCACCGCCCAAGAGGGGGCGGGGCCGTCCCCGTAAGCACGCCGTGACCCTTGCTGTGGCTCCTCAGGGGCGCGCTCACTCTGCTTCGGGGACTGGTGTCGTCCTCGGTGGCTGTAGCGGTCTCTCCTCCCACGGCGAGGGCCGCTCTAGGCGGAGCAGCCCTTGCACCGAGGGGAGGTGTGACGTGGTCGCTCGGCCTCCTCGTCCGCGCTTCCATTCGGGAGAGGTTCTCCCGGAGTTTGCCGTGTGGTCGGAGAGACCGGATGGCACCTGGCTCCAGCTTCCGCGCTCATTTGCCGGCGAGCTGCCAGCCCGGGGTCTCAACGGCCTCTGGCTGCAGGCCGACGGTTGCTGCTGCTAGGCCTCATGGGTTGCGGTGGAGGTCTCCGTCACCGGCAACGTGGCCCTGTCCCAAGTCTGGCAGACGTTTTCCTGTGCGTCCGGCCTGAGAGGGCAGTGTACCCTCCACTTCAAGTATGATGGCGCTACGACCCTCTTCGTGACGGTGTTTGGGGAAGATGGTCGCCGCGCAGGGTGCTGCCCCAAAGACAGCGGCGGTGATGGTGAGGGCGACGGCTGTGACGAGGCTGAGGGCGAGCTTGCCCTTGGCGATGTCTGAAATTCGCCCAATGGAGGCAGCTTCTCCGCCAGCGAGAGCGCCAGCAGCGGCGCCTACGAGCAACCGCCTCGCCGCCGGGCCCGCTTCAAGGACGGTGGTGGGTCGTCTCGCCATTGCATGGCGGCAAAGCACAAGAGGGACTCAGATTGAGCCGAGTCCGGGAGGCCCTAGGAGCCGCGCCTCGTCAGCTGCCGTGGTCATGTGGACCGCTTTTGTTTGACCTTTCCTTTCTTCCTGCATCTTGAAAAAGGTAGATGGCCCTGCTGGGGCGTGTAATGAATTGTGATCTCTATGCTGCTATGTTATGCTTATTGCTCTAACGTTCTTCGTGTTCCATGTAGATGCAAAAGAAGGGGGTGACTTAGCTTGATACACTCGGGGTAGTTTCCTATCTCGGGGGGCGTGCCTCTTAGCATCTAGTGAGGCCTCCTTGTTGCCGACTTGGGAGCCGTTGACCTTGGGAGGCGTCGCAAAGCTACAGAGTTTGTTATGTCATCTGTCGGGTGCCTTACTCCTCCTTACGCGAGCCCTCGGGCATGGGCTAATCATGGCTTAGCGCACCGCGTCGCGGTAACCGCGGGGCACAGACTTAGGAGGGTGCGCCAATCACGAGCTCAATCGAGTGCGCCTCGCGGATATCAAGTGAGCCGAAGCTCTGGGGCGACAGGGCTTTGGCGAGGTGTGTTCGTGGTTTAGGCTAGCCCAGCGCACACACACACCTGCCCAGCCCCTGCGTGGGGCGCACGAGGGAGAGTGTCGGGAACTGCCGTCCTCCCTGACGCAAAACAAAGAAGCGAGCGAAGAAGTAGAGGAAAAGGGAGGTCAACCAAGCAATTGAGAAATGCCAGAACTCCAAAAATTCACAAAAAAGGCTGGAACTAGCTACAGAAAGCAAATGAACAACCACGTCTAGCACCTAGTCTAGTCTTCTCACCAGCGCGGAGCTAAGTGCTACCACTAGGACGTGGGAGGGAGCCCCCGAGGCCCGAGGGTGGAACTCCGGAGACTCCAGGGCATGTACAGCCCCACTCATTATTACGTGAGAGTGTCACGAGCGGAGACCTTCACAAGAACTGGGCCTTGCTTCATGGGTAGAACTTCCGGAGTTGCTGGATGTTCCTGGCGTTCAGGATGGGTGTGCAACAGATGCACCAGAGCTATAAATGTATGAAAGCTCAATAGAAGAAACTAAGTGGGTGTGCATCCAACTTGCTTGCTCACGAAGACCTAGGGCATTTAAGGAAGCCCATCATTGGAATATACAAGCCAAGTTCTATAATGAAAATTTCCCACTAGTATATGAAAGTGACAAAATAAGAGACTCTCTATCATGAAGTTCATGGTGCTACTTTGAAGCACAAGTGTGGAAAAAGGATAGTATCATTGTCCCTTCTCTTTTTTTCTCTCTCTTTTTTGGCTTCTTCGGCCTTTTTCTCTCTCTCTTTTTTTGTTTCCTCACATGGGACAATGCTCTAATAATGATAATCATCACACTTCTATTTATTTGCAACTCAAAGATTACAACTCGATACTTAGAACAAAGATATGATTCTATATGCGTGCCTCCGGCGGTGTACCGGGATGTGCAATGAATCAAGAGTGACATGTATGAAAAAATTATGAATGGTTGCTTTGTCACAAATAATATTGAAAGGATGGATATAGTTAACTAGAGGGGGTGAATAGGCAACTAACCATTTTTAACTTTTCTTTATCAATTTAAACTTTGCATCAAAGTAGGTTGTCTAGATATGCAACTAGCTAAACAACCTATATGTTGCAAAAACAATAAGTACACAAGCAAGCAAGGGATGTAATACAAGATAAGCTTGCATGAGTAAACGGACAAGATAACCAAGAGTGGAGCCGGTGAAGACGAGGATCTGTAACCAAAGTTCCTTCCCTTTGAGAGGAAGTACGTCTTTGTTGGAGCGGTGTGGAGGCACAATGCTCCCCAAGAAGCCACTAGGGCCACCGTATTCTCCTCACGCCCCCACACAATGCGAGATGCCGTGTTTCCACTAGTGGTGCCCTTGAAGGCGGCGATTGAACCTTTACAAACAAGGTTGGCGCAATCTCCACATCTTAATTGGAGGCTCCCAACAACACCACGAAGCTTCACCACAATGGAATATGGCTCCGCGGTGACCTCAACCATCTAGGGTGCTCAAACACCCTAGAGTAACAAGATCCGCAAGGGTTTATTGTTGGAAGCAAATTTCTCTTGGTGGATGTGTAGATCGGGGCCTTCTCAACCAATCCCTAGGAAATCAACAAGTTTGATTGGCTAGGGAGAGACATCGGGCGAAAATGTCGCTTAGAGCAACAATGGAGCTTAGGGGTGAAAGAGGTGGTCGACTCGGAGAAGAAGACTCCCCTTATATAGTGGAAGAACAAATCCAACCGTTATCCACTAACTCAGCCTGCGATGCACCGTACTACCACACCAAAGATGCGGTACTACGGCCAGGGCCCGCGGTACTACCGCATGGCACTGCAGTAGCTAAACCAACCCTGATGCGTTGAAGTAGAAGGCAGTAGAACCGCTGGCGCGGTACTACCACTCCCCCTTGCGGTACTACGGCAAGGCAGGGATAGTCTAGATTGGCAAGGCACGGACATATAAAAATACACCTGTGGGAACTTCCGCTGAGTTTTGATCTATGCAAAAATCCGACATGGTACTTGAGGGAGTCCTCGATTAGGGGGTCTCCGGACAGCCAGACTATATCCTTTGGCTGGACTGTTGGACTATAAAGATACAAGATTGAAGACTTCATCTCGTGTCCGGATGGGACTTTACTTGGTGTAGAATGCAAGCTAGGCAATACGGATATATTTATATCCTCCTTTGTAACCGACCTTGTGTCACCCTAGCCCCCTCTAGTGTCTATATAAACCGGAGGGTTTTAGTCCGTAGGACAACAGACAATCATACCATAGGCTAGCTTCTAGGGTTTAGCCTCTCTGATCTCGTGGTAGATCAACTCTTGTAATACTCATATCATGAAGAACAATCAAGCAGGACGTAGGGTTTTACCTCCATCAAGTGGGCCCGAACCTGGGTAAACATCATGTCCCCTACCTCATGTTACCATCCGCCTTCGACGCATAGTTCGGGACCCCCTACCCGAGATCCGCCGGTTTTGACACCGACACGGCACGAACAGTGAAGTCGAATGAGCGAATGGTATTATCATGAGTGGTATTATACCCAGATTAGTCCGGTCCTTAAAGGAATCAGACACCCATTGGGTAGAGGAGCTCAACTCTGTACTATGGGGGCTGCGGACCACGCCGAATCGCACTACCGGATACACACCGTTTTTTATGGTTTACTTCGCTGAGGCTGTGCTGCCTTGCGACATAATTCATGACTCACCTCGAGTGCGCATGTACGAAGAAGGAGAGGCCAAGCTCGATCGGCAGGACAGTTTGGATGCCCTGGAGGAGGAGCGCGACGTGGCAAAAGCCCGTTCCGCATTCTATCAACAACAGGCTCGAAGGTATCAAAGTAGAGAAGTGCGGGCGAAAACCAATAACATTGGTGAACTAGTTTTGTGCCTGCCGGAGAAGAAAAAGAACAAGCTCAAGCCCAAATGGGAAGGTCCCTTCATTATCGACCAGGTTCTGACTGGTGGAGCGTACCGTCTGCGGGATACATCGAATAATCGACTCGAGCCAAACCCATGGAACGCAGCCAGACTCCGAAGATTCTACGCCTAGCGCCGGACTCTATGTTCGTCTCCTTACCTCCATGAATTTTTTGCACATCTATTTTTTCTCTCTTTCTTTCTCTCTCTTCTCTTCAAAGCCTTAAAGGACTAAACCAGTGTCTTGGTTACACAATCTTGACGCGCTAACCGCGCTCAATATACCTGGGGGCTTCCTATACAGAAGCTTAATCTAATTATTTTTCCGGGCTTCATGTCCCGCACATGTGTTATTCTTCCGCATGAACCTTTTCGTCATTATATGCATCGATATGACTTATGTTTTGGCCAAGCTGGGTTGCCTGGCTCTTGTGTTTATGCCCTATGTTCCCGTTAATTCAGCTATGGTATAAGGGGAGCACCTCTGCGATTGTTACTGCCGGGTCAGCCGGATGTGTACCTCAGACTGGGTGAAGCCGAAAGCTAGCGTTCTTAAGGGAATATTCGGTCAGTGAATAAAAGATGACTTTCATTTAAATTACTACACGCCCCTAGATATTTTCAGCCTGCGTCTCGCAGTTCGGACATGCACATTAGGGCATGCATACCAGGGAAAGGAACCCTTAACGGAACTATTCTTCCTGGAAAATGTTTCTTACTATCCATGTAATATAACATAGCTAGTTGGGTACTTGCATGTTCAAGCACTTATGACCCCTACGCCTGGTTTCCATGCTTACCCCGGTTTTTATATAACCGAGTGGGTATTCGGATACACTCCGGACTATCGGGTCCAGAGGTCGAAGCGAAAAGGTCCGCCACGACAAATGATTTACAATCCGGCTAGGGACATTACATATGTCACTTGAAGTATAGAGTCACTAAGACTGATTAAATTATTCTTCTATACCATCCAACGGGCTGTCTAGCCTACAATCCTGTTGGGAATACTTTGCGGCTAATTCTAATTGATCATACACTAAACTGACGGGGATCTCTTTCCCATCGGGCCCCACAGGTCCGACCTCGGCCATGTGGTTTGGGTCAGCCTTCGTATATCGTTTCTTCACCACAGCCCAGGCTTCCCGTGCACCTTGTTAGTAGGTCGATATCTTCCATAATCGGAAGCGCCGCCGCACTCCCTTGAGCTTCTCTATAAGCTCCGCCATGCCTCCTGGAAGGGACGCAGACGGCCACAAGGCTTGGGCAATACTCTGCATCACCTGCCGAACTTGTTCGTGCAGTTGTGAGAGCTCTGGCAGAAGATCACCCGAGGACCCGAGCATCTCCTCCGCAGGACGACCTGTCAGCATACCTGCAGACATAACGCTGTTAGCAGGCTTCTTCGCCGAACTCCTTTAAAAAGTTCATTCAAGCACTTACTAAAAATGCTGCGCTGAAGTCATTTATTCTCCTTCACGGAGTCTGCAAGCTGGGCTCGGACATCCTTCAGTTCCACGCCTAGCCGGATATTGGCATCTTGGAGATCATTTTTCTCCTGCCTGACTCGCGTCAGCACGCGCTCGCCAGCATTTCGCTGTTGATCGTCACGTGCAGTATCCGCGTCCACGGCCTCCGTATTCCCTCCGGGGCCACCTACAACAACTTTTGTTAGGTGTGCATATACGCCGCATACTACCTGGTACTCATATTCTTTGCAATAGACAAAAGAGTTACCAGGGGGACCCTTTTTGGACTCCTTCAATGCGGCAACAGCGGCTTCCAGCGGGGCCTTGCACTCGTCCAGCTCTTGAGATAGTTGGGAATTCTTCTCCATAAGAACGTGCACAAATAATGATCCTTAAATCAGTTGCGTGAACTGTTTCAAGTCTCAGGGGCTACTTGATCAGCTTGAAGTTGTTGCTGCTTTTTCTTCAGGCTATTTTTCGTGGCCATAAGCTGGCGCTTGAAGCGCTCTTGTTCGACGGGATCCTCTAGCACGGCGAATTCATCATCGCTGAGGCTTGCCTCGTCTTCAGAGGGGGGCATGTAATTAGCATCCTCCGCCTCTCCGTCTGCCGCTCTCTCAGCAGGGCTGGCTCCTCCATCATCCTGCTCTAAATCTTGCTGGAGGGGGTTGTTGTTGTCTTCGGCACTATCCAGAGTGTTATTACCTCCTGTGCCGGTATCACCACTTTTTCTTTGGCGGGACTTAGAGCGGCGCCGCTGACGTCAGCGCTTGGGTTGCTTCTTGGAGGGGTCATCCTCCGCTGTCTCGTTGCCATTGCCTTCTTTGGGTGTATCCACCATGTATATATCGTATGATGAGGTGGCAGTCCAGTGCCCTATGGGCAGTGGTTCCTCTTCGTCTCCCGCATCCTCGTCCATACCGTTGATATCTTCGGAGTCAAAGTCGAGCATGTCGGTTAAGTCGTCGATAGTGGCTACTAAGTGGGTGGTGGGTGGGCTGCGAATTTCTTCGTCGTCTGCATCCCAGTCCTGCCAGACATAGTTCGGCCAGGATCCTCCTGACAAGGAGAGAGACCTTAATGAGTTCAGTATATCGCCGAAGGGCGAGTGCTGAAAGATATCTGCGGAGGTAAACTCCATGATCGGCGCCCAATCAGATTCGATAGGAACGGGCGCAGGCGGTTCGGAGTCCATGGCCGGAGAAGGATCTGGCAGTTTAACAACACGACTCTCGTGCAAGGTAAGGTCGATGTTCAGCTCGATCGCTGCTGAGGGTGAGGCCTCCGTGGCGGGGTCCATCCACCCGTCCGTGGAAGGCGCAACTGGCTCCAAATTGAGGGTCGGAGCGGCCGCCGGTGCGATCTCCTTAACATTGTCCGATGGTAGGGCTAAATCGTACTCATTGTGACCGCGTGACGCACAAGGCAGAGGCTCGAATTCGTCGAAGATCAAGACTCCGCGGATATTGGCCGTGTAGTTTAAGCTTCCAAACCTGCCTGGTGGCCAGGGACGTAACTTTCAATCTGCTCTAGATGGCCAAGCGAATTGGCCCGCAGTGCAAAGCTGCCGAACACGAAGATCTGTCCGGGGAGAAAGTCTCACCGTGGACTGCATCGTTATAGATGATAGTAGGAGCCATCAAGCCTAACGGTGACGACACAGATGAACTCTCAATGAAAGCACCAATGTCGGTGTCAAAACCGGCGGATCTCGGGTAGGGGGTCCCGAACTGTGTGTCTAAGGCGGATGGTAACAGGAGACAGGGGACACAATGTTTTACCCATGTTCGGGCCCTCTTGATGGAGGTAAAACCGTACGTCCTGCTTGATTAATATGGATGATATGAGTAGTACAAGAGTAGATCTACCATGAGATCAGAGAGGCTAAACCCTAGAAGCTAGCCTATGGTATGATTGTCTGTTGTCCTATGGACTAAAACCCTCCGATTTATATATACACTGGAGAGGGTTAGGGTTACACAAGGTTGGTTACAAAGGAGGAGATACACATATCCGTACTGCCTAGCTTGCCTTCCACGCCAAGTAGAGTCCCATCCGGACACGAGACAAAGTCTTCAATCTTGTATCTTCATAGTCTAACAGTCCGGCCAATGGATATAGTCCGGTTGTCCGAAGACCCCCTAATCCAGGACTCCCACAAGACTCTTTAAGACTAGCATGAGTACCATTCATGGCCTTGTGAGCCTTGTCAAGTATATCAAACTCCTCCTTGACTCTAGCAAGATCAACCCCAAGTTTGGCTTTCTCGGAATTTAGCACACGAGATGTAACACGAGCATGATCAAGATCTTTCTTCAATTTAGCATGGTCATCGTTGTGTGACTCCTCAAGAGCCAAACGATGACCCCGCTCTTCCTCAAGGGCATTAGAGAGATCCTATATATCATCGGCATAGTCACGACTATGCCCCTCCATCTTAGAGATGGTGTCTTCGTGAGCCTCGATCATGTCATTGGCTTCACCGAGTTGTTCCAAGAGAGCAACGAAGTGCTTCTTGGATTTACCCTTGAGCTTACTCATAAAGGACTCAAATTCATTTTCTTCCATGTTAGAGCCCCCACTTTCATCAATGCAATACGTCAAAGAAGGATGAGTAATGATGGTAGTTTTGATGTTGGGGGTTACCTTGTTGGTGGCTTTAGCCATGAGGCACTTGGCGGTGATGTTCTCATTGGGTGAGTCGAAGAGGGACGCTCGTGGAGTTGTCGCAATGACCATGGAGGCGATGGAAACTGGCTCACCATCTTCATCATCATCATCCTCATTGTACTCTTCTTGTGCCACCAATCCCTTGGGAAGAGTCTTCTTGGTGAATTTGTTCTTGTTAGGGAAAGACTTGGCCTTGTCCTTCCTGATGAGCTTGCCACCATTGTCTTCCCTCTTCTCATAGGGACACTCCGCAAAAAAGTGGCTCACATTGCCAAAATTATAGCAAGTCCTCACATGTTGCTTGCCCTTGGCGCCACTTGAGTTGCTCTTGTTGAAGTTGGGCCTTGAGTTGTTCTTGCTCCAAAATTGTCTTGAAGCGAGAGCCATGTGCTCATGATAATCATATTTTGTATCCTCGGGGTTACTCTCATCTTCTTCCTCTTCCTCCTCTTCTTCCACACTAGCCTTGGCTTTTAAGGCAAGGTTGGGCTTCTTTGCTCTTTGATAACGCAACACCGCATTGTCGGTGGTCTTGTCCAAGATACTCATTGCCACAAACTCATCCAACACTTCACTTGAGGACAAGGTGTGGAAGTACAACCTTTGATGGATGACAGAGGACATGGCCTTATGGTAAGGCATCATGGCTTTGAGAAACTTCCGCTCGATCCAATTGTCATTTGTATCCTTGCTCCCATGATCTCGAAGTGAGACCGCGAGTGTGGTTAGTCTTCGGTAGAGCTCACGAGGTTCTTCACCTTTATTCATGGAAAATTCATTAGGTTCATCTTGCACCACTTCATAGTTGGAGCGTTGAATGCTTGCGCTTCCCTTGTAAAGGGAAACGACATGATGCCATGCTTCCTTTGCCGTGGTGAATTGTCAGAGATGTGCAATATCTTCAAGAGGGATTGCATCTTGGATGATGAAGAGAGCATTCTCGTTGAATTGATGATCCATGGCTTCTCTAGGGGTGAAGTTTCTTGAGTCATGCGGATAGAAACATTGCTCAATGATGCTCCAAAGGTTAGTATTAACATGATTTAAATGATGTTTAAAGCGATAGACCCAAGCGTCAAACTCCTCATTTTCACAATCTTAGGAGGAGGACCGCCATGATTTAAATGTGTGGAGGGAATCAGTCCTCCATAGGTAATTGGAGGTTCCACATGGGCAAAGATGCCACTACCAATTCTACCACTAGAAGAAGGAACTTTCTCACTAGTAGCTTCAACCTTGCCGGAGTTAGCATCCGTCACCTTGTTAGTGGGATCAACCACTTCCAACGGTGCGGTGGATAATTTGAGACCATCAAGAAAGTTCTTGAGCATGCCTTTGACCTCGGCCGTCATGGAGGTTTTCAATGTGTCCAAAGTCACATTGAACTCCTCGCGTGAGACCGAGGTTCCCCCATGGTCGTAGACGAGTAAGGAATCACACTGGGGTGCTCCTCCTCACTGTCTACGGTGTCATCCATACTCTTCAGACGCAAAAGTCCTTAATAAAGAGACTAGGCTCTGATACCAATTGAAAGGATGGATATAGTTAATTAGAGGGGGTGAATAGGCAACTAACAATTTTTAGCTTTTCATTATGAATTTAAACTTTGCATCAAAGTGGGTTGTCTAGATATGCAACTAGGTGAACAACCTATATGATGCAACAACAATAAGTACACAAGCAAGCAAGGGATGTAACACAAGATAAGCTTACTTGAGTGAAGGGACGAGATAACCAAGAGTGGAGCCGGTGAAGACGAGGATGTGTTACTAAAGTTCCTTCCCTTTGAGAGGAAGTATGTCTCCGTTGGAGCTGTGTGAGGCACAATGCTCCCCAAGAAGCCACTAGGGCCACCGTATTCTCCTCACGCCCTCACACAATGCGAGATGCCGTGATTCCACTAGTGGTGCCCTTGAAGGCGACGACTGAACCTTTACAAACAAGGTTGGGGCAATCTCCACAGCTTAATTGGAGGATCCCAACAACACCACAAAGCTTCACCACAATGGAATATGGATCCGCGGTGACCTCAACCGTCTAGGGTCCTCAAACACCCAAGAGTAACAAGATCCAAGGTTGTCAGAATCGCGATTTTATTATACGATTCTACGACTTTACGATCCAAACAAACCAATCTGATTCTACGATTTTAGTTCATAGAATCTACGTTTTTACGATCCTGATACTGAAGATTCTACGATTTGCGATCCTACCATCCGAGCTCCAATCCGATTCAAAATCATGATTCTGACAACCTTGACAAGATCCGCAAGTGATTAGTTGGGGAATCAAATTTCTCTTGGTGGATGTGTAGATCGGGGCATTCTCAACCAATCCCTAGGAAATCAACAAGTTTGATTGGCTAGGGAGAGACATCGGGTGAAAATGGAGCTTAGAGCAACAATGGAGCTTAGGGGTGAAAGAGGTGGTCGACTCGGAGAAGAAGACTCCCCTTATATAGTGGAACAACAAATCCAACCGTTATCCACTAACTCAGCCTGCGACGCACGGTACTACCGCACCAGAGACGCGGTACTACCGCCAGGGCCCGCGGTACTACCGCATGGCACTGTGGTACTACCACTGTCGCAGCAGTAGCTACACCAGCCCTGATGCGTTGAAGTAGAGGGCGGTAGAACCGCTGGCGCGGTACTACCACAAGGCATGGATAGTCTAGATTGGGAAGACATGGACATATAAAAATACATCCGTCGCAACTTCCGTTGAGTTTCAATCTATGCAAAAATCCGACATGGTACTACCGCAAGCTAGGAGCGGTACTACCACGTAGGGCGCGGATGTAAAAAATTACATCCGGCCCTACTTCCGCTCGTCCTGCTGAGCCTGGCGCGAGGCCACGGTACTACCGCGTCCGAGAAGCGGTAATACCGTGAGCACCTGCGGTACGACCGCGCCCAAGGCAGGTACTACCACAGGGGCCTGCGGTACTACCGCTCTGAGGAGCAGTACTACTTCATGCCCTAGTTCAGCAACACTAGAAGTCATTCCTTTTGCAGAGATGCAGAGAAAAGGGAGGATGCTCCAAAGAGCCAAAGGAAAGGTGGTGCAAAAGAACAGACGTGTACGTGTTGATTCCACCCAAACCTTTCCAACAGGGACCCCCTCTTAATAGTATGACTTCCCTAAGACTCAAATCCACCGAAAAGAAACATAGAGAAACGCCGTCTTCAATAGTCTTCGAGGGGCACCAAATTGTCTTGTGCCTAGACATGATATATCTGAAATGTTCAATGCACACAATTAGTCCGCAAAAGCATTTTCATCAATCAGCAAAACTACTAAGGGATAAATATGCCCTTACAATGATGTCAACTACATGATCATGCAAGGCAATATGACAATGATGGAGCGTGTCATAGTAAACGGAACGGTGGAAGGTTGCATGGCAATATATCTCAGAATGGCTATGGAAATGCCATAATAGGTAGGTATGGTGGCTATTTTAAGGAAGGTAAATGGTGGGTTTATGGTACCTGCGAAAGTTGTGTGGTACTAGAGACGCTAGCAACGGTGGAAGGGTGAGAGTGCGTATAATCCATGGACTCAACATTAGTCATAAAGAACTCACATGCTTATTGCAAAAATCTACAAGTCATAAAAAACTAAGCACTATGCGCATGATCCTAGGGGGATAGATTGGTAGGAAAAGACCATCTTCGTCCCCGACCGCCACTCATAAGGTAGACAATCAAAGAAATACCTCATGCTTCAAATTTGTTACACAACGATTACCATACGTGCATGCTACGGCACTTGCAAACCTCAACACAAGTATTTCTCAAATTCATAATTAATTTACTAGCATGACTCTAATATCACCATCCTCATGTCTCAAAACAATCATCAAGCATCAAACTTCTCATAGTATTCAATGCACTTTATATGAAAGTTTTTATTATACCCATCTTGGATGCCCATCATATTAGGACAAGTTTTATAGCCAAAGCAAATTACCATGCTGTTCTAAAAGACTATCAAAATAATATAAGTGAAGCATGAGAGGTCAATAATTTCTATAAAATAAAACCACTGCTGTGCTGTAAAAAGGTATAAGTGAAGCCCTAGAGCAAAATTGTATAGCTCAAAAGATATAAGTGAAGCACATATAGTATTCTAATAAATTCCGATTCTTGCGTATCTCTCCCAAAAGGTGTGTACAACAAGGATGATTTTGGTAAACTAAAAAGCAAAGAATCAAATCATACAAGACACTCCAAGCAAAACACATATCATGTGGTGAATAAAAATATAGCCTCAAGTAAAGTTACCGATAGACGAAGACGAAAGAGGGGATGCCTTCCGGGGCATCCCCAAGCTTAGGATTTTGGTTGTCCTTGAATTTTACCTTGGGGTTCCTTGGGAATCCCCAAGATTAGGCTCTTGCCACTCCTTATTCCAAAATCCATCAAATCTTTACCCAAAAACTTGAAAACTTCACAACACAAAACTCAACAGAAAATCTCATGAGCTCCGTTAGTATAAGAAAATAAACCACCACTTTAAGGTAATGTAATGAACTCATTATTAATTTATATTGGTGTTAAACCTACTGTATTCCAACTTCTCTATGGTTCATACCCCCCGATACTAGCCGTAGATGCATCAAAATAAGCAACCAACACGCGAAAAACAGAATCTGTCAAAATCAGAACAGTCTGTAGCAATCTGTAGGTTTCGAATACTTTTGTAACTCCAAAAATTCTGAAACATTAGGAAGAGCAGGACAATTTTTATATTGATATACTGCAATTGGAGTTGGTATTTTATCGCACTCTGGTAATAAATGAAAATTATTTTTGTTAGCACATACGTTCTGTTTTCATCAGCAAGATCAAACAACAATCACCCAAGAAGATCCTAAAGGCTTTACTTGGCACAAACACTAATTGAAACATAAAAAACACAATTATAACAAAGTATAGATAAGTTATTTATTACTAAACAGGAACAAAAAGTAAAGAACGAAAATAAAATTGGGTTGCCTCACAGCAAGCGCTATCGTTTAACGCCCCTAGCTAGGGATAAAAACAAGAATAGATCTAGGTATTGTCATCTTCGGTATGCAATTCTTCCATTGAACAATTTTAACCCTTAGGAGGTTCTTTTTTTGCTAATGATCAAACTCCTAGGTAGGAAATCAAGAAATTCATTTTTAGCAAAAGGTTCCTTAATGATATCGAAAAAGTTTGGGTGAACACTTATTGATTTGAGGTCTTCATTTTTCTTACTAGAAGATTCACCCTTATTTTTAGGAACATAGATAAGCTTGGCAACTTTGGCACAAGGAGGAATTGAGGTATTTTTAATGGAAGAGAAAGCGGACCCCAAGTTGGTAATAATATTTTCGAGTTTATCAATTCTAATGGAATTTTGATCTATCTTCTCGTTAATATGGGTTCCTTTTCCTTAAGATTTTTCAGAGTAACTCCTACCTTAGATCCATATTGAGTAATTTGTTTGTGGATCTTTTTATCCAAATTTTCAATTAACTCTATAGTGGCAATTTTATTTTCAATAATATCAAGCCTTTGCATCACATGTTCCAGAGTTAAAATATTTCCATTGACCAAAAGAGGTGGTGGGCCTAACAAATCTATCATACCATTATAAGAATAAAAAAGATGGCTTCCCAAGAAATTCCCTCCAGTAATGGTGTCAAGAACATATCTATACCAAGGTGTGATGCCTATGTAAAAATTGTGAAGAAGAACGGAAGTAGATTATTTTATAGTAGATTTATTTTGAGCATTGCAAATTCTATACCAAGCATCTTTTAGGTTTTCTCCCTCCCTTTGTTTAAAATTAAGAACTTCATTATCGGGGGTATTAACAATGATAGGAGAACTAGCCATGAAGGCAAAACAAACGATCTAACACACGGACGCACAAGAGGCAGTTGAAAAGAGACGAATGGAAAAGGGGCGAAGAAAAGGCAAAGGTTTTCGAAAATAGTTCTAGAAGTAGGGTGATACATCTCTGTCGTATCTACTTTTCCAAACACTTTTGCCCTTGGTTTGGACTCTAATTTGCATGATTTGAATAGAACTAATCCAGACTGTCGTTGGTTTCAGCAGAATTGCCATGGTGTTATTTTTGTGCAGAAATAAAAGTTCTTGGAATGACCTAAAAATCAATGGAGATTATTTTTGGAATATATAAAAAATACTGGCGAAAGAATCAAGGCCAGGGGCCCACACCCTATCCACGAGGGTGGGGCGCACCTACCCCCCTGGGCGCGCCCCGCTGCCTCGTGGTCCCCCTGGTGCTCCTTCAACCTCAACTCCAACTCTATATATTCGTGTCAGGGGAGAAAAAAAATGAGAGAGAAGGATTCATCGCGTATTACGATACGGAGCCGCCGCCAAGCCCTAAACTTTCTCGGGAGGGATGATTTGGAGGCCGTTCGGGGCTCCGGAGAGCGGAATCCGTCGCCATCGTCATCATCAACCTTCCTCCATCACCAATTTCCTGACGCTCACTGTCGTGCGTGAGTAATTCCGTCGTAGGCTTGCTGGACAATGATGGGTTGGATGAGATTTATCATGTAATCGAGTTAGTTTTGTTAGGCTTTGATCCCTAGTATCCATTATGTTCTGAGATTGATGTTGCTATGAGTTTGCTATGCTTAATGCTTGTCACTAGGGCCCGAGTGCCATGATTTCAGATTTGAACCTATTATGTTTTCATGAATATATGTGAGTTCTTGATCCTATCTTGCAAGTCTATAGTCATATATTATGTGTTATGATCCATTAACCCTGAAGTGACAATAATCGGGATACTTACCGGCGATGACCGTAGTTTGAGGAGTTCATGTATTCACTATGCGTTAATGCTTTGGTCCGGTACTCTATTAAAAGGAGGCCTTAATATCCGTTAGTTTACAATAGGACCCCGCTACCACAGGAGGGTAGGACAAAATATGTCATGCAAGATCTTTTCCATAAGCACGTATGACTATATTCGGAATACATGCCTACATTACATTGATGAACTGGAGCTACTTCTGTGTCACCCTAGGATATAACTATCGCCTGAGGAATCGCATCCGACATAATTATCCATCACTGATCCATTCCCTACGAGCTTTTCACATATTGTTCTTTGCTTATTTACTTTCCTGTTGCTACTCTTACAATCACTATAAAACCAAAACTGCTACCGTTACTTTTGCCACCGTTACCACTACTATCATATTACTTTGCTACTAAATACTTTGTTGCAGATATTAAGTTTCCAGGTGTGGTTGAATTGACAACTCAGCTGCTAATACTTGAGAATATTCTTTGGCTCCCCTTGTGTCGAATCAATAAATTTGGGTTGAATATTCTACCCTCGATAACTGTTACGATCCCCTATACTTATCGATAGCTATAGACTGATGTTTGATAAAGAAACACGTTGAGACTATTACCTTGCCTGCTCCCTCTTTGTTTGACATATTTTCAGGCACGTTCGTTATTCTGCCCTAGACCATTCAGGCATACCAGACCCTGACATCATCTCCAGAGCCGGAGCCACTAGCTGATCCTCACTGTCAGTCTGTTTAACAGTGGGATCCGGAGGAGATTCCCAATCAGTGGCACCCCGAAGACCCACCTCAGTACGCCCCCAGCTACAACTTTGATCCTTGGGCGTAGACCAACTTAGGCCAAAACCTATGCTTGGGGGAGTACTTACTTCTCACCGACATTACATTTATGTTCACACACTCATGCCAGTTCTCGGTGCTCATACTTTTTCATTGTATCATCCATGTTAATCTATTTTCTTTTTAAGCTTTCTTTTTCTGTGTTTGAAAAACCTTAAGAAAAATCAAAAAAAAAGTTGAAGCTTTTAGCTAGTTTACTTTTCATGCCTATAGTATAGTAATTAAAAAGAAAACCCAAAAAGATTTCTCGTTCTTCTTCTGCTTGTTGGGAGCTTTCCCGTGTAAATAGTTTTGTTTCTTTTCTTTGGGGTCGAGAGGAGAAGACCACGATGAAAATGTTGAGTGGCTCTTGTTGGTGTCAAAACCGGCGGATCTCAGGTAGGGGGTCCCGAATTGTGCGTCTAGGCCGGATGGTAACAGGAGGCAAGGGACACGAAGTTTTACCCAGGTTTGGGCCCTCTTGATGGAGGTAAAACCCTACGTCCTGCTTGATTAATATTGAAGATATGGGTGTTACAAGAGTAGATCTACCATGAGATCAGAGAGGCTAAACCCTAGAAGCTAGCCTACGGTATGATTGTATGTTGTGATTGTTGTCCTACGGACTAAAACCCTTCGGTTTATATAGACACCGAAGAGGTTTAGTGTTACACAAGGTCGGTTACGAAGGAGGAGATATCCATATACGTATTGCCTAGCTTGCCTTCCACACCAAGTAGAGTCCCATCCAGACACGAGACGAAGTCTTCAATCTTGTATCTTCATAGTCTAACAGTCCGGCCAATGGAGATAGTCCGACTATCCGGAGACCCCCTAATCCAGGACTCCCTCAGTAGCCCCTGAACCAGGGGTCAATGACGATGAGTTCGGCGTGCAGTTGTCTTCGGCGTTGCAAGGCGGGTTCCTTCTCCGAATACATGACAGAAGAAGTTGAATACGAGGATAGTGTCCGACCCTGCAAAATAAATTCCACATTCAACTGCAGAGAGAATAATGTTTTAGCAGATCTAATCCACTAGCTTGTTTTGGCAACATGACGTTATGTCATGGCCCGGTGATTATTCGAACCGTTTCTCTTAACTAGCTCCACACATAATGCGAGGCGGTTTCCTGACACGTCTTGCCGAAGCGGAGATCGTGTTCCCCTAATTACATGATTCTCATTAATGCGGTTCGTGGGTAACCCAACCGTGTCTAGGACTCCTAGATTATAGGTAAGTCCTAAACGGCTACGGAGAGGACGCTTGATATTCACCCTCTTTATAAGGGTACAAGTTCTCGCTTTTTCCCTCCCGTGCTCAACCAAACCCTTCCCCCGCCTCGAGTTCTAACACCCAAATCCCAGGTCAGGTGCTCCGGATCATCAACCATGTCCGGATCCAGCCTTCAAGGCCGATGGACGCCCTCCTCCATTACGGAAGAGGACATCAAGAAGTTGAGGGAGGCAAGATATCTGACCGCCGAGGTGTCGTATTGGCTGCCTCCTCGAGGGCAGGTCATCCCTACTTCTGAACCCAATGAGAACGTTGTGTTCGTCTCCCACTTCCTCCGAGGTCTAGGCCTCACTCTTGATCCTTTCGTCAGGGGCTTGATGTTCTATTACGGGTTAGATTTCCAAGATCTAGCCCCGGACTCCTTTCTCCACATCACGATATTTATTGTCGTGTGTGAGGCCTTCCTCCGCGTTACCCCTCACTTTGGCCTGTGGCTCAAGACCTTTGAAGTAAAGTCGAAGATGATCGAGGGGCAACAAGCCGCGTGCGGAGGTGCATCAATAGGCAAGATGGCAGGAGCTCCATGGCCAAGAGGTTCCTTTCTAGAGGTGCCCGAATTATGGCAACGGGAGTGGTTTTATGTCACGGCTCCCAGAAGTGCCAAGTGGGCAGCTGCCCCCGCTTTCCGCTCGGGCCCCCCACCACAACTGATGTCATGGATCGGCAGGGGTTTGAGCTAGGGTCCAGCCAAGGACGTGCCTATGCTGCAAAGCCGCATCCGAGATCTCTTCGAGGGAGATTTCAATTTGGTTGCGGTAATACAAGTTATGCTGGTTCGCAAAGTCCAGCCTTGCAAACGCCGGCCCCTGCGCTTGTGGGAGTTCAACCCAGAGGGACCACGTGCCATTCAAAGTTTCCTCGGCCTAACGCACGAGGAGATGTACAAGTCATTCTTCGGACCTCAAGTGGAATGTCCGGATATCACCGAGGACGTGGGCCTGAGCAGTAACCGCGCCGCCGAACAAGTAAGAAATCCTCTAGCCGAACACACTGTCTTTTATTTGAGGTTATTTTTGAGAGTTCGCCTTTTGACCAGGACTGGCTAACAAAGGCGACGATGATTCGGTGTTTGGCCGCCCTCCCTGAGGGTTTGGAAACTCCGGTATTGGAGAAGATGCTCGAGGTCGCACCTTGCCCGGAGCCCTTGAAGGAAGATACCGAGGGAGATAATACGGGCGGATGCGGGCCCCCATCGCCATCCGCTCCAACCGAGGGAACGAGTGTCTCCACGAAGGAGGACGATCGGGGGAGGAAAAGGACTGCTTCCGAGGATCCAGAAGCCAAAGCCTCCAAATGGGAGAAGAGGTCTCCCACTGAGGGTCCTGCCTTGGGGGGTGCTTCTGCCGCACAGAGTCCGCGGGGGGATCAGCCCTCCAACGAGTCATAAGTGATCCAAAATATTTCAGTAGTAAGGGTATGCTATTTTTTTCCTCTGAGAAAATAACCACTGCATCTATCTTGCAGTGCGGGCCTCAGCCCCTCTCAAATGAGCTCGTCTTAGGGGGATCTTCTTCTAGAGATGATGGAGAGCGAAACGCCTCCCCCGGACTCCTCCGCTCCAGAAGCGGGCGACCCCGAAGTGTCGTCGCGGAGGGCCTCTCCGGATCCGGTGAGGCCAGAAGATAATCCCGTAGACTCCGCAGTTCCCTAGTGTGCGGCTTCCGAAGAGAGCATATGAAAGAGTCCGGCACCGTCTGGTGTGCGGTCGGACGTTCTGAGGGAGTTGGTGGGGCGAGCGGCCATTCAGAAGAGCACCATACGCTGATGGGTACGGTGATGGAGAGAATCTCGTCCGCTGAAAGCGGATTACATGAAGCCTTTATGAGTCTATTGACAGGTTTGAGGTATGTGAGATAATATGTGATAGTACTGCACATGTTATAGTAACCCCTGAGACTCTTGTTGTCGTCGAGAACGGCGGCGACCAGAGGATCATATTCCCAGGCAATAACCAAACTGCCTTTATGTGCAGGTGGTGGGAGCTCCGGTGGATAGCCGAACTAAGGAGTTTGCCCAATTAAAATGGCAACTGGATGCGGCAGACGCCGACATCGAGCTTGTTAACACGAGGCTTGACGAAGCACAGGGTAAGTGTTATTATCCGGTGAACACCACATAGTAAGAGCAGCATAGTGACAGTATCTTTAATATGTTGTGACTGCAGATGGAGCTGCCACCGTGGAAGCCTTGCGGGCGGAACTTGCCCGAGCCAAGGAACAAGCGAGGATTAGTAATGCGGCTGCTTTGAAGGCGGCCGAAGAGTTGAAAGCCGAGAAGGCCGCACATTGCGAGAGCCATGAGAAGATGGCCAAGATGGCCGTAGAATTGAAAGACACTGCCGACCGTTGCCGGGTTCTTTAGAAAGAAAACCGAGCGAAGGCAACGGACCTTGAAAAGGCCGTGGCGGCAGACAAAGACACTCGTTCTACTATGAGAGCGAAGAAGGAGGATCTGCGTGAAGCCGGGGATATTGCAGCTGGGAAACCCTTCATATTACATAGGAAGTTCGGAGATCCTCGGTATGCCCCTCTGGATCGGCTGTGGAGTTTGGCAGATGCGTATATGGATTTGGCGGCGAGTGCTGCCGATGCGGCCAAGTACTTCCAAGGTCCAACAGATCGTGAAGTGGACAAGCTGTTCTGGATGCAATTCCATGTTCCGGAAAGTATGCTTTCATTGACTGACTAGCTAGCTGAATGGGCCGAACTAAATAGGTTGTCCGGACTCGCCATGTGGTCTATTGTGGATCAGCTATGGTCAGAAAGACCAAAGCCGAACAGCTATTTCAGCTTAGTGCAGCAATTCCTTGATGCGGTGCCGCGCATTAATGCGATGAAGAGGTCGGCATGCATAGAAGGCTCGCGGATGGCCCTTGCCCGTGTTAAAGCATATTGGGCGGAGATGGATGCTACCACAGTTGCGGCGTATGGTTCGGCCATAGGCCGTGTGGCTGCCGAACACTATTTCGAGGAAGTTCTCGAGGGTGCTCGTTTGATAAAGGCCTAGTGCTCGAAAAATATTATGTTTGAGTGATATGTATTCTCATTGTAAACATAATGCTTTTATGAAGTTTTTTAAAAGGCTATGTTTATACTTTTACCTGAAAGTAGTACGATGCCTCTTGTGCGGCCGTTTTTGTATACATGTGTATAACCTGAAATATTGCAGCCGTCGGCTTCAACCCCCACGCATATAATGCAGAGGTGCTCGCAAAAAACGCGTTCTCACACTTAATCCAACGTCTTGGTCCTGATAAGGAGGTGATAGCACAACGAGCGAGGCAACCGGACTATAATGCTTGAACACTTTCACTTAGCCATAGGAGTTTAACAGTGGGGCTACTAGATAGCCCCTGGTGGCTCCGCACTCTCCCGGTCGCGGGGTGCATATATGCCTGGCCGGAAAACGGCCCTTTGTTAAGGAGGAGGAATTCTAACATTTCGATAGGCCATCGAGTGGTTGACCAGTCTCACGCTATATCATGACAGTCAGTTTTCGGCTTTCTCTACTGAGGCGCTCGTCTGGATGAACTAGGGCACAATCGCAGTAGTTCTCCTGGTGCTACCTTAGCCAGTAAAGCAGAATGTAAGACACCAAAACACAGGAGCCGGGCAAACCCAACATTTGACCAAAGACAATGATTCGGAGCTGATGCATATAAGGCCGAACTCGCGACGCCGAACACTCCCTAAGGTATTCGGTCTTTATGGTATAAACCGGGCCGAAGTAGTGCCGCTTGTAAGAAGCCCCTTGTGTCTAGGTACGTGCATTATTCTGATGTGGCCACATGCCAAGACATCAGCATCCTTATCAATTGTGCCGAGAATTCGGTGGATATGTATCAACAAGAGACAGTAAAAATGGTTTACGCAGGGTCTTAATCTAAAAATAATCCTTGGAGCGGGTCCCTGCTGCACGTCTGCGCCTGTGTCTCCATTGTGCCGTATCCTGGACAGGTGTAGCAAGATGATTATCTGTAAAAGAGAGGAGCTTAGGTAAAAAAGCTGTCGTGCAAAAGGATAGTTTTGTAAATAAACCATGTATAATTCAGGTTGAGTAAGAATTGCCACTTGTCTGCACACGTTGAGCCCCTTGTATTTGTAATAGGGGTGTGATCATTGATCCGGTATAAATTGCATATAGCTGCACCAGACTCGTCTAACCGTGTCCAAGGTCGTGACGACCTGCTAAATGTTTTAGTTTGTGAGGCCGTGTTTAGTGTGCGGCTGTCAAGGCAGCCGCACGCTCTTCGGCGTGCAGGAATTGCTTAATATTTCTGTTCACTGTAATGATGCCATGCGGACCGGGCATCTTGAGTGTGAGGGATGCATAGTGTGGTATTGCGTTAAAGCGAGCAAAAGCTTCGCGCCCGAGTAGTGCTTGATAGCCACTTTGGAACGGAGCGATGTGGAAGGTTAGATGTTCGCTACAGAAGTTATCGGGGAAGCCGAATATAACTTTTAGTAGCAGGGAGCCCGTGCAACGAGCCCCTGGGCCTGGCGTTACTCCTTTAAAGGTAATATTGCTATGGTGAATTTTTGTTGGGTCTATCCCCATTTCGCGGATTGTATCCTGGTATATCAGGTTTAGGCTACTGCCACCATCCATCAGGACTCGTGCGAAGCGGTATCCGTCAATTATTGGGTCTAATACCAGGGCAGCCCATCCTGCATGTCGGATACTTGCTGAGTAATCATGATGGTCGAAAGTGATCGGTTGAGACGACTAGTGGCAGAACTCCGTGGTGATAAGCCTTCGGGTGTATTTTTCTGGGAGTGCCGTTTTGTTTCTTCCATTGATCACGTGTAATGCATTTACTGTTTTGACTTCTGGTGGGAATTTCTTTTGTTCCCCAGCGTCTCCCTTGATAGGCTCATCTTCATCTTCACTTGGTGTATCCTCCCCCTTGTGTACGGCATTGAGCTTGCCGGACTGCTTGAAGACCCAACATTCTCTGTGGGTATGATTGGCTGGTTTGCCAGGGGTGCTATGGACCTGACATATTTGGTCCAGAATTTTATTCAGGCTGGACAGTTCATCTCTGGCGCCTTTAGAGGGCGGCTTCTGACCTGGCTGAGAGCTTTTGAATCCGGCGTTTACTGCCGTGCTCTTCGTGTTGTTTCCTTTGTTCCGGCGTTTGTTATTGCTGTTGCGCCATGGTTTCCCGTTTTCATCTTTAACATCAGATGTACTGGGGTTGCTAGTGCTACATCGGGCTAGCCAGCTATCTTCACCCGCGCAAAAGCGGGTCATGAGGCTTGTTAATGATGCCATTGTTCTCGGTTTTTCTTGGCCGTGGTTTCGTGCAAGCCATTCGTCACGAACGCTGTGCTTGAAAGCTGCCAAGGCTTCGGCTTCCGGACAGTCGACAATTTGGTTCTTTTTAGTAAGAAACCTGTTCCAAAGCTTTCGGGCTGACTCTCTCCAGGCTGTTGAGTTATATGACTCAAATCATCCGCGTCCGGAGGTCGGACATAAGTCCCTTGAAAGTTTGCGCGAAAAGCGTCTTCAAGCTCTGCCCAGCTTCCAATGGAGTTTTCGTGGAGGCCTTTAAGCCAATGACGAGCTGGCCCTTTGAGTTTGAGTGGTAAGTACTTCATGGCGTGGAGATCATCTCCTCGAGCCATATGGATGTGGAGGATATAGTCCTCGATCCAGACCCCATGGTCTGTTGTTCCGTCGTATGCCTCTATGTTTACAGGTTTGAATCCCTCTGGAAATTCATGATCTAGCACCTCATCGGTGAAACATAGGGGGTGTGTGGCACCCCTGTATCTGGGTGTACCACGTTGTTCGGATGTTATATCGTATGCTGGGGCGTGCTTGCGTGGTCCATAGATGGATCTGGTTGCGCCATCCTTTTGGTGCAAGCCCCCGCGTGAATCGCGTATTGTCTTGTGAGTGGCATTGTTTGCCGCTCTATGTAGGCCGTGAGGTCATCTATCCGTCCAGGTGGCTGTTTTGACTTTTGGTTGTGAGGGGTCCGAAGCCTCTTCATTGAATATAGGTAGCAACTTCCGCTTTGGGTAGCTCTTGGGGGGGCGATTGTCGCCGTACTTCGCTGCTGTGTTGAGTACTTTACTCCATCTGATTTGGAGTGTGTCTTGTGCAGCCTTGAGCCTTTGCTTCTGCTTTTTTAGACTCCTCGCGGTGGCAACAAGCCTTTTACGAGCATTCTGCTGCTCCGGGTGCCTGTCCGGTGTTGTGTCGTCCGGACTATTATCTTTGACAGAATTGGCTTGTTCGGTTTGATTCTCGGTATTGCCATGGTACGGCAGTGGTTCGCCCTGCTCCAACGCTGGGTCTGTGTGATTGTTATTTCTGGCGAGGCAGGATTTAGGGCAGCGCTTGCGCCGTCGCTTTGACTGCTTCTCGAGGGAACAAGCCTTCGGTGCGTCCTTCCGTTCCTCGTCGTCGTTTTCTTTTGGTGTGTCCACTGTGTATACGTCATATGATGAAGTGGACGTCCAGCGCCCTGTGGGCGGTGGTTCATCTTTGCCTCCCGCATCATTGTCCATACCGTCGATGTCTGCGGAGTCGAAGTCGAGCATGTCAGTTAAATCCTCGATAGTGTCTACAAAGTGGGTGGTTGGTGGGCGTCGAATTTGTTCGTCGTACGCATCCCAATCTTGTTGGCCATAATCCGGCCAGGGCTCTCCTGACAAAGAGAGGGACCTTAGTGAATTCAGAATGTCACTGAAAGGCGAGTGCTGAAAGATATCCGCGGTGGTGAACTCCATGATCGGCGCCCAATCGGATTCAATTGGCAGGGGCGCAGATGGTTCGGGGTCCGGAAGAGAGTCCGGCACCTTGGGGTCACGGGTCATGCAGAGGATTATGCTGGTGTTTGGCTCGATCGCCGTTGAGACTGCAGCCCCTGAGGCGCTGTCTAGCCACCCGTCCTCGATTGGCGCAGTTGGATCCGAGCTAAGGGTCGGAGCTGATGCGGGCGCGGCTTCTGGGGTACCGTCCGGTGGCAGAGCTAGGTCATACCCATCGCGATAGTGCGGCATGCCCGGCTGTGGCTCGAATCCGTCGAAGATCAAGTCCCCACGGATGTTGTCCGTGTAATTCAAACTTCCAAATTTGACCTGATGGCCAGGGGCGTAGCTTTCAATCTGCTCCAGATGGCCAAGCGAATTAGCCCGTAGTGCAAAGCCGCCGAATACAAAGATCTGTCCGGGGAGAAAAGTCTCACCCTGGACCGCATCGCTACCAATGATAGTAGGAGCCATCAAGCCTAACGGCGACGACACAGAGGAACTCTCAATGAAAGCACCAATGTTGGTGTCAAAACCGGCGGATCTCGGGTAGGGGGTCCCGAACTGTGCGTCTTGGCCGGATGGTAACAGGAGGCAAGGGACACGAAGTTTTACCCAGGTTCGGGCCCTCTTGATGGAGGTAAAACCCTATGTCCTGCTTGATTAATATTGAAGATATGGGTGTTACAAGAGTAGATCTACAACGAGATCAGAGAGGCTAAACCCTAGAAGCTAGCCTATGGCATGATTGTATTGTTGTCCTATGGACTAAAACCCTTCAGTTTATATAGACACCGAAGGGGGTTAGGGTTACACAAGGTCGGTTACGAAGGAGGAGATATCCATATACGTATTGCCTAGCTTGCCTTCCACGCCAAGTAGAGTCCCATCTGGAAACGAGACGAAGTCTTCAATCTTGTATCTTCATAGTCTAACAGTCCGGCCAATGGAGATAGTCCGGCTATCCGGAGACCCCCTAATCCAGGACTCCCTCAGCTCTCCTATGCATTAATGTTGATCTAACAAAGAGCCTATATTACCTTGTCTTCTCCCATGTATTGAATGCTTGCAGATTCCAGCTTAGTCCAATGCACGTGCACTATTATTATTATCCACAATATTTTGTCATGCAAGTGAAAGGCAATAATGACGATATATGATGAACTGATTGAGATGAGGAAAGCTGGTATGAACTCGGCCTCTCTTGTTTTTGTAAATATGATTAGTCCATCATTCCTGATTCAGCCTATTATGAATGAAACATGTTTGCAATGACAATTAGAGATTATAGTTGCTTATTCCATGCTTAATTTGCTAGGAGTTTATAATGGTTTACCTTGTGTGCCAACATGCTATTAAAATGGTTGTGATGTGGTATGATAGGGTGGTATCCTCCTTTGAACGATTTGAGTGGGTTGACTTGGCACATGTTCACGCATGTAGTTGAAAACAAATTAAAATAGCCTCCACGATATTTATGTTCATGGTGAATTATATGCTACTCATGCTTGCATTCAGTGTTGATTAATTTTAATGCATGTTCATGACTGTTGTCGCTCTCTAGCTGGTCGCTTCCCAGTCTCTTTCTAGCCTTCACTTGTACTAAGCGGGAATACTGCTTGTGCATCCACCTCCATAAACCCCAAAGTTATTCCATATGAGTCCACCATACCTTCCTATATACGGTATCTACCTGCCGTTCCAAGTAAATTTGTATGTGCCAAACTCTAAACCTTCAAATAAACATTCTGTTTTGTATGCTCGAATAGCTCATGTATCAACTAGGGCCGTCTGCATCTTCCATGCTAGGCGGGTTATTCTCAAGAGGAGTGGACTCCGCTCCTCACTCACGAGAAAATGGCTGGTCACTGGGATGCGCAGTCCCATGATCAAATCAAATCAAAATAATTTCAAACAAAAATCCACCAGGTTTGTTGTTAGTTGGAGGCACCCGTTGTTTCGGGCAAGCCTTGGATTGATGCTTGTTGGTGGTGGGGGAGTATAAACTTTACCATTCTGCTTGGGAACCACCTATAATGTGTGTAGCTTGGAAGATATCGAGATCTCTCAGTTGTTATGTTGACAATGAAAGTATGCCGCTCAAAATATTATTCATATCTATTTCAAAACCGAGCTCTCGCACCTCTACAAATCCCTGCTTCTCTCTGCGAAGGGCTTATCTATTTACTTTTATGTTGAATCATCATCCTCTGATTAAAAAGCACTAGTTGGCGAGCACCGCTGTCATTTGCATGTATTATTGTTAGTTTACATTTAGTATGACTTGACTGTATCTTTATTACCATTAATTACAATTTCCAGTCAGCCCTTGATCATCAGGGGTGCTCTACATTTATGTTTTGCGGTCTCAGAAAGGGCTAGCGAGATAGCATCTTGTTATATAATATTATGATTGTTATGAGAAAGTGTTGTCATCCGAGATTTATTATTATTGCTCACTAGTTGATTATGCCATTTATATGAGTAAACATGAGACCAAAATGTTATTATGAATATGGTTAGTTCATAATCTTTGCTGAAAACTTGAATGCTGGCTTTACATATTTACAACAACAAGAGCAAACAGAGTTTGTAAAATTTTTCTTTATCACTTTCAGTTTGTCAATTGAATTGCTTGAGGACAAGCAAAGGTTTAAGCACGGGGGAGTTGATAAGTCTCCGTCGTATCTACTTTTCCAAAGACTTTAGCCCTTTTTTTCAACTCTAACTTGCATGATTTGAATGGAACTAACCCGGACTGAAGATGTTTTCAGCAGAATTGCCATCTTGTTATTTTAGTGCACAAATAAAAGTTCTTGGAATGACCTGAATATCAATGGAGATTATTTTTGGAATATATTAAAAATACTGGCGAAAGAATCAAGGCCAGGGGGCCCACACCCTGTCCACGAGGGTGGTGGCACGCCTACCCCCCTGGACGTGCCCCCTGCCTCATGGGCCCACTGGTGCTCCTCCGACCTCAACTCCCACTCTATATATTCGTGTTCGTGGAGAAAAAAATCAGAGAGAAGGATTCATCACGTTTTACGATACGGAGCCGCCGCCACGCCCTAAACTCTCTTGGGAGGGCTAATCTGCAGTCCGTTCGGGGCTCCGAAGAGGGGAATCCGTCGCCATCGTCATCATCAACCTTCCTCCATCACCAATTCCATGATGCTCATCGCCGTGCGTGAGTAATTCCATCGTAGGCTTGCCGGACAGTGATGGGTTGGATGAGCTTTATCGTGTAATCGAGTTAGTTTTGTTAGGGTTTGATCCCTAGTATCCATTATGTTCTGAGATTGATGTTGCTATGACTTTCCTATGCTTAATGCTTGTCACTAGGACCCGAGTGCCATGATTTCAGATCTGAACCTATTATGTTTTCATGAATATATGTGAGTTCTTGATCCTATCTTGCAAGTCTATAGTCACCTATTATGTGTTATGATCTGTTAACCCCGAAGTGACAATAATCGGGATACTTACTGGTGATGACCGTAGTTTGAGGAGTTCATGTATTCACTATGTGTTAATGCTTTGTTCTGGTACTCTATTAAAAGGAGGCCTTAATATCCCTTAGTTTCCAATAGGACCCCGCTGCCACGGGAGGGTATGACAAAAGATGTCATGCAAGATCTTTTCCATAAGCACGTATGACTATATTCAGAATACATGCCTATATTACATTGATGAACTAGAGCTAGTTCTATGTCACCCTAGGTTATAACTATTGCATGAGGAATCACATCCGGCATAATTATCTATCACTGATCCATTGCCTACGAGCTTTTCATATATTTTTCTTTGCTTATTTACTTTTCTGTTGCTACTGTTACAATCACTATAAAACCAAAACTTCTACTGTTACTTTTGCCACCGTTACCACAATTATCATATTACTTTGCTACTAAATACTTTGCTGCAAATATTTAGTTTCTAGGTGTGGTTTAATTGACAACTCAACTGCTAATACTTGAGATTATTCTTTGGCTCCCCTTGTCTCCAATCAATAAATTTGGGTTGAATACACTACCCTCGAAAATTGTTGCGGTTCCCTATACTTGTGGGTTACCATGGGGGAGAGGAAAACGAGAGGCAAATGGCAAATAATGTAATGCGAGGGAGAAGAGTTTATGATGGGTACTTGGTATGTCTTGACTTGGCGTAGATCTCCCCGGCAACGGCGCCAGAAATCCTTCTTGCTACCTCTTGAGCATGCGTTGGTTTTCCCTTGAAGAGGAAAGGGTGATGCAGCAAAGTAGCGTAAGTATTTCCCTCAGTTTTTGAGAACCAAGGTATCAATCCAGTAGGATACAACACACATGTCACCTAGTACCTGCACAAACAATCAAGAACATTGCAACCAACGTGATAAAGGGGTTGTCAATCCCTTCACGACCACTCGCAAAAGTGAGATCTAATAAAGATAGTAAAGTAAATATTTTTGGTATTTTTGTTGTATAGATTGGAAAGTAAAGATTGCAAAATAGTAAAATAGATGTGATGGAAATAAAAGAGATGCAACATAATAAGAAAGAGACCCAGGAGCCATAGGTTTCACTAGTGGCTTCTCTCAAGATAGCATGTATTATGGTGGGTGAACAAATTACTGCCAAGCAATTGATAGAAAACGCATAGTTATGAAGATATCTAAGGAAATGATCATAAATAGGCATCATGTCTGTGTCAAGTAGACCGAAATGATTCTGCATCTACTACTATTACTCCACACATCGACCGCTATCCAACATGCATGTAGAGTATTAAGGTCATAAGAACAGAGTAACACATTAAACAAGATGACATGATGTAGAGGGATAAACTCAAGCAATATCATATAAACCACATCTTCTTATCCTTGATGGCAACAGTACAATACGTGCCTTGCTTCCCCTACTGTCACCGGGAAAGGACACCGCAAGATTGAACCCAAAGCTAAGCACTTCTCCCATTGCAAGAAAGATCAATCTAGTAGGACAAACTAAACCGATAATTTGAAGAGACTTGCAAAGATATCAAATCATGCATATAAGAATTCAGAGAAGAACCAAATAATATTCATAGATAATCAAGTTCATAAATCCACAATTCATCGGATCTCGGCAAACAAATCACAAAAGAGTATTATATCGAATTGATCTCCAAGAACATTGAGGAGAACTTTGTATTGAAGATCAAAGAGAGAGAAGAAGCCATCTACCTATTTACTATGGACCCAAAGGTCCGTGGTAAACTACTCACGCTTCGTCGAAGAGGCTATGGTGTTGATGTAGAAGCCCTCCGTGATCGATTCCCCCTACGGCGGATCGCTGGAAAAGGTCCCAAGATGGGATCTCACGGGTACAAAAGGTTACAGCGGTGGAAAAGTGGTTTTGTGGCTCCCTCTCATCGATCTAGGGTATAAGAGTATATATAGGCAAAAGAAGTACATCGGTGGAGCTACGTGGGTCCCACGAGGGTGGGGCGTGCCTACCCCCCGTGAGTGCGCCCTCCTGCCTCGTGGCCGCCTCACGGAGTTCCAGAATTCAACTCCAAGTCTCCTGGTTTGCTTTCGGTCCAAGAAAGATCATTGCGAAGGTTTCATTTCATTAGGATTCCCTCTGGTATTCCTTTTCTACGAAACTCTAAATAGGCGAAAAAACAGAAACTGGCACTGGGCCTCCGGTTAATAAGTTAGTCCCAAAAATAATATAAAAGAGCATATTAAAGCCCATTAAACATCCAAAACAAATAATATAATAGCATGGAACAATCAAAAATTATAGATACATTGGAGACGTATCAATTATCTTGAATGGATATTAGTTTAATGAGCCATATGTTGTTAATAATTACCAAAACCACCCAGGGAATAGCTGCACTTTTAATCTCCCCCTTTTTTGGTAATTGATGACAACATATGGATCAAAGCTTCGACAAATAATAATAAGAATGAAATACATCGTCGCTTTGAGAAGTATGTGATAAGAAAGAGCCGCCCCTAAATTTGTGCATTATTTAAAATTTGCTTTTTGAATGCAAATTCACAATCGATTAGCATCATGGGTTACTCTTTCATGTCACATACATCTTCGTGGAGTGCTCAAAATGATAGAATATGAAATATGCACTCATCACCAAGACAAAGTGAATGATCATACATGAGAGATAGATAATAGATAATATCATCATCCAACGCACAAACATTAAAGCATTATATGATCAAACACATGACCATACAAGTATCTCACGCACACAACCATAAAGTATCATCCATGCAAGCAAACAAATAAGTAGCAAGAGAGGCAAACAGAAGGAAAACACACACACTCTCTCTCTCTCACACGAAGCACAAACATAAAGTATCATCCAGGCATGCAGGACAATAGGTTCCTACCTCATCAAGTACTTCCCAATACCCACATGTTATCAATTCCTAACCATGCAATGTTTGGGGGTGAAACTAATGCATAAAAACTGGGTAATGGAAAGTATGATCAAAGTGTGAACTTGCCTTGTATAGTTGACGAAGATGATTCGCACTCATAACTCTTGATAGTTCTACTCGTCACACTCTGTTCAATCCATTGTGAGCAAGCAATAGTAACCACACATAAGCAATCATTCAAAAGATCGAGAAGAAGGAAGAAGACAGTTTAGAAAATTTCAAAACCGAGCAAATAACTCTTGCAACATAAAACAATTTCTACTAGTAATAAAATTATGTGAATTTGGCTTTATCAGAAAGTTTAGGTCAAGAGCTTCGATTTGCAAAAATAATCAATTAAATCGGAGTTATAAAACTCAAGTTATGATAAAAAGAAGTTTGAATGTGAATCTGAACAAATTTCAAAATTTGAAAATTTCAAAAAGTTGATGTGACAGGTTCACTGGATAGGTGAAAACAAGACAAAACTATAGGCGCTCGTTTCATCTAATTTGGATGAACGAGTAAAAAGTTATGGCTATTTAAAAATCAGGGTCAAGCTATTTTACGGAAGAAAAATAGCTATGGCTAAAAAAATCTAGGTCTAATGTATAAATACATAGACTAATTGATAATCTAATTATTCTATCGTACTAGTCTAGAAATAATAAACTACAGAATTATAAAATAAAAAACAAAGTAAGATACCTATATAAGGCAGAGAAAAGACGATTTCGAAGAGAGAAGACAATTTCCAGAAGTCTCGCCGAAGAGGAGAAAAGTATTTTTCTTTAATGAATCTAGTCAACCAAAATATTGATTTAACCCGAATCGGATGATTTTTGGAGGCTCTATGGGTCTATATTTATAGCTGGAAAAGAGGTTTATGGGTCAAAGGCTAGGCAATATGGGACTAATCATATACGTACGTAGGTGAAATTTGAAAAAAATCATGGGCTAAAAGTTAGTCCCGGCCGCGCGCTGTAGTTTTTTTTAAACAAATTCAGTCAATTAAAAAAAGGCTGGCTGGGCCTGGCCCATGTAGGAGAGAAGAGAAAAAAATGATGGGGCACCCGATGCCACTATGCTGCGCACGTAGGCGACAGTTAGTTCCAGGCGTGCGCGCGGTTTTTTTTAGAAACAGAAAAGGGAAAAAGGAATAACGAAAACAAAAGTAAAATTATATATAGGCATATTATATATCGTAATTTTCAGAAAAAGATTTTCTATAACTTGAACAATTTTCTAGTGTCAAATAAAATCCACAAAAATTTAAATGATTCAAACAGTGTTTCTTCTACAATAAAACCCAATAAAAATCATTTTAGACATATCAAAATTATTTCTCTCCAATTTTCTGATGTGGAGAATCATTTTACCTATTTTTATTTTATTTTTGGAGAAAAATAATTTGAATACAACCCAAATAACTCCAAATTGAAAATAATTTCAATGGGACTTTAAATTTGATTCTTTTAAACTTCCAACTCATATTTCATATGTTTTGTAGAAGTCATTTTATATTCTCTCATGAAAATCATTGAGTTGCTTAAAGTTTCTAAATTTGAAATATTTCCAGATGAAATTCAAATCTTTTCAACAACTCTTTTCATTTATTTAAATGGAAGAAGTCATGGCATCTTCTCTCTAGGGTTTTGTGATGAAATAAATTTGAATTCTTGGAGATTAGAAAGCAAGGTGAAAGTTTTGGGAAAGTCATTTTATTCCCTCTCATTTAACTTTCAGAAATTTTCGAATTTCACTCGTTTTCTCACAAGCAACCACACCACAATCAAACAAAGCTATTTATTTAATATAACATTCCAAAATTTAGAATTTTGGGATGTTAAAATTTTCCATCCTTCATCTTGAACTTGTCAAGTTGGCTTTGAAGCACATCCAACTTGGATTCCTTGACAGAGTCGGTACCTTCGTGCATATCAATCAAAGTATCCCAAATTTCTTTTGCATTCTCAAGACGGCTGATTTTGTTGAATTCTTCGGGGCACAATCCGTTGAAGAGGATATCACAAGCTTGAGCATTATATTGCAACATCTTCAATTCTTCTGCGGTAGCTTCACGATTTGGTTCTCTCCCATCGAAGAATTCACCTTGCATGCCAATACACACAATAACCCAAACGGCAGGGTTATGTCCAAGAATATGCATTTCATCTTATGCTTCCAACTAGCAAAATTAGTACCATCAAAGTAAGGACCTGTACGGTGGTAACTTCCCTCGCTAGACGCCATACTCTCCTAGGTTGTGAAACCAAGGCTATGATCACCAAAGCTATGGAAATCAAGGCAAATGGAGAGCAAAGCTCTGATACCACTTGTAGGATCAAAAGTATGTCTAGAGGGGGGTGATTAGACTACTTGACCAAATAAAAATCTAGCCTTTTCCCAATTTTAGGTCTTGGTAGATTTTAGCAAATTATCACAAGTCAAGTAATCAAACTACACATGCAATTATAAGAGTATAGCAGCGGAATGTAAATCGTTGCATATGAAGGTAAAGGGGAGGAGTTTAGAGGGAGCAAACGCAATGCAGACATAGAGATTTTTAGCGTGGTTCCGATAGGTGGTCCTATCATACATCCATGTTGATGGAGAGTTCAACCCACGAAGGTTAATGGTTGCGCGAGTCCATGGAGGGCTCCACCCACGAAGAGTCCACGAAGAAGCAACCTTGTTTATCCAACTATGGCCGTCGCCCACGAAGGACTTGCCACACTTGGGTAGAACTTCACAAACTAGGCAATCTCCTTGCCCTTACAAACTCCTTGGTTCAACTCCACAGTGTTGACGGAGGCTCCCAAGTGACACCTAACCAATCTAGGAGACACCACTCTCCAAAAGGTAATAGATGGTGTGTTGATGATGAACTCCTTGCACTTGTGCTTCAAGCGATAGTCTCCCCAAGACTCAACTCTCTCTCACACATATGTGGATATGGTGGATGATACGTCTCCGTCATATCTATAATTTTTGATTGTTCCATGCTAATATTCTACAACTTTCATATACTTTTGGAAACTTTTTGTACTATTTTTGGGACTAACATATTGATCCAGTGCCCAGTGCCAGTTCCTGTCTGTTGCATGTTTTTGGTTTCACAGAATATCCGTATCAGACGGAGTCCAAACGGGATAAAAACAGACGGAGATACTTTTTGGAATATTTGGAAAATTCCGGAAGAAAAATCCACGCGAGACGGTGCCCGAGGTGGCCACGAGGCATGGGGGGCGCGCCTTTCCCCCTAGACGCGCCCCCTACCCTCGTGAGCCACCCGTAAGGCGGTTGACGCTCTTCTTTTTCCGCAAGAAAGCTACTTTTCGGAATAAAATCACAGCGAAAGTTTCAGGCCAATCGCAGTTACGGATCTCCATATATACATGAAACGGTGAAACAGAGCCAGAATAGAATACAAAAACAGAGAGAGACAGAGAGACATATCAAATCTCAGAGGGGCTCTCGCCCCTCCCTTTCCATGGAGGCCGAGGACCAGAGGGGAAACCCTTCTCCCATCTAGGGAGGAGGTCAAGGAAGAAGAAGACAAAGGGCCCCCCTCTCCCCTTCTCTTCCGGTGGCGCCGGAACGCTGCCGTGGCCATCATCATCATCACCGCGATCTACACCAACACCTCCGCCATCTTCACCAACATCTCCATCACCTTCCCCCCTCTATCTACAGCGGTCCACTCTCTCGCAACCCGCTGTACCCTCTACTTGAACATGGTGCTTTATGCTTCATATTATTATCCAATGATGTGTTGCCATCCTATGATGTCTGAGTAGATTTTTGTTGTGCTATCGGTGGTTGATGAATTGCTATGATTGATTTAATTTTCTTGTGGTTATGTTGCTGTCATTTGGTGCCCATCATATGATTGCACGCGTGGATCACACCCTAGGGTTAGTTGTATGTTGATAGGACTATGTATTGGAGGGCAAGAGTGAGAGAAGCTTCAACCTAGCATAGAAATTGATGCATACGGGATTGAAGGGGAACCAATATATCTTAAGGCTATGGTTGGGTTTTACCTTAATGAACATTAGTAGTTGCGGATGCTTGCTGATAGTTCCAATCATATGTGCATAGAATTCCAAGTCAGGGATGACATGCTAGCAGTGGCCTCTCCCACATAATACTTGCTATCGGTCTAGTAAAGTAGTCAATTGCTTAGGGGCAATTTCGCAACTCCTACCACCACTTTTCCATACTCGCTATATTTACTTTATTGTTTGTTTATCTAAACAGCCCCTACTTTTTATTTACGTAATCTTTATTATCTTGCAAACCTATCCAACAACACCTACAAAGTACTTATAGTTTCATACTTGTTCTCGGTAAAGCGAACGTCAAGCGTGCGTAGAGTTGTATCGGTGGTTGTCAAGACCCCGATTCCAAGTCGCATCGATCTAGCCGCTAACACCTCATATCACATTGCGGCCTCACGCACGGTATCCCACGGGTGTCGCCTTACCATGGCCCAAGACCGTTTGCGCCTTTTGGCTCACGTATATGATAGTGTCGCTAGCATCCATATGACAAAGAACCCGGGCCGACATGGCTAGTCGTCAACCCAAAGCGGCACAGACCTATGGAGACAGGAATACATGAATCACATCGAGCATGTCGGTCATCAGCAAGTGAATCCGGGCTGTAGCACTGGGCTAACAGGACTCCGGGGAACCCGGACTATAGCAGGCTAGGCAGGACTCCGGATGTCACCGCGTGACATTTCCCCGAAGGGACAGACATAGGAACGAAGTGAAACACATGTCGGCCAGTCAAGTGTCCTGAGCAGTAGTGCTGGGCTAGCAGGACTCTGGTGAACCGGGCTGTAGCGGACTACTATGGCTCGACGAACACTAGACTACATTTCCCCATAAGAAAGGCTGCCAAGGATAAACAACTAGATTGTCGGATCCCACTCATACCAAGCATTTCAATCATACACACAATATGCCCGATATGAGTACATACAACATGGCATCACAACAAAACTCTACAACTCAAGTACTTTATTTAAAGGCTCCAGAGAGCCATACATAACAAGTTCATATAGGTAGGGGTCACACGACCCGACACTCAAGTCATACAAGCACAAGCAGAAGTAAATAGTCTGAGTACAGACACTAGAAAGCAAGAAGGCTTCCGAAGCCTGTCTATCTACATAGGGCCCTCCATGGCCAGGATCACCACCTGGGTGGCTAGTCACTCGTCGACATCAAGGTCTATGTAGAACCCATCAGAGGGGGTGGTGTTGTCGTCTGAAAACAGTAATTAAGCAACATGAGTACAAAGGTACTCAGCAAGTCTTACAACAGAACCTACTATACATGCTCATTCTCAAGAAGGTGGTGGGGTTATTGCAGCAAGCCAGCTTCGACTGTTGGCTAGGCTATCCTACGGAACTCCACTAGTAAAATAGTTTTCGCACACGGGTCCACTACTCACCAACACAATACTCCACCGGGGATCCTCCCTCGTCATCCTACGAGAGGGCCATCCTCGGTACTCACACTTATCTTGAGTCTTTTAGTAGTAACCATTAACTTGTCTATGAACTGTATAGGCAACCAAGTTGTCCTTTACCGCGGACGCGGCTATTCGAATAGTTTATACCTTGCAGGGGTGTACTTCGTCACACATGTTACCACCACTTAGCGTCTGCACACGACATGTGCTCGACAGACTTCAAGCGAAAACCGACGTGGGTGTAGACCACGACCTGACTAACCGCACAAGTCTCTAGTCCAGGTTTATCGCCTATTCAGGTTCCATCCGCAAGGAAATCCGGCCGCGGTGTCCTCAACGGCCCCAAACGATGTGTACAGGGTCCCGAGATGCCAAACGGGCGCCCGGCATACCCGACCACAGTGTATCTACCGCATCATAGCCCGCCCCTAGGGTCAGCGCTACACACGGCCGCCAACACATAACCTACAAACACCAGAAACTAGTTGCAACTCCTGGACAGAGGGCGAGAGAAGTCAGTAAGTCGAGCGGGGTCATATTTCAGGGCCCAATGTGTGGTAGTAGCTGAATCTTAAATCACGCATACAGATCTCAGTTCTTATGGACGGCCTCAATGAAACAACCCACATGGCCTCTCATCGATACCTTTACCAACACATGTTAAATACATCCCTCATATTACCGACATAATCATTTCACTCTAGCCCATCACCCAGATGAACCAGATCTGACACAACTCTAAGCATAGCAGGCATAGCAAGGTAGGAATCACATACATGGCTCAATCAACTCCTACACATGCTAGTGGGTTTCATCTAGTTACTGTGGCAATGACAGGTCATGCAGAGGATAAGGGTTCAACTACCGTAGCACACAGCCGTTTGAATCGCGTTGTCTTAATGCAGTAAATAAGAGCAGAAGCGAGAACATGGGTTTGTATCGGAATGATTAATGGGTTGCTTGCCTGTTATAGTGGTAGTAGGGTACTGCCCTTCAGACGGATACTCGAGGTTATCCTCGGAGGCAGAACCTACCACGAAAGACACACCGAACATAATCAACACATAGCAATATGCAAAAATATGATGCATGCTATGACATGGCAAAATGAATGTGTCTTGGCCTAATGCTAGCTAAAACAGAAATGTATGAACCCATTTGAATCAAAGATTCAAATGATAGCTCATTTAACTTAGCCTTATTAGTGCATTATTTTATATTTCTTAAACAGCAAGGTTATCTTGTTTTGTAATGCATGAAACCATTACAGATGGATAGATTGAATTTTTTTGATCATTTTTCATATATAAATCTTTGTATTTGGAGCTATGGTTGATTTTCTATGATTTTTAGAAGTTTTGGCTATTTTCTAGAATTTCCTATTAAAGAATAAATCCAGTAATTGAGTTAATGTGTCAGCATGACATAGGTGTGACGTCAGCGGGTCAACTGGGTCGGCCAGGTCAAACCTAACTGGTGGGCCCTGTCTGTCAGTGACTCAGCTAATTAACAGAATTAAATTAAAATAATTAGCTATCAGTGGGGCCTGGGCCCACATGTCAGTGACTAAACTAACTAAAATTAGTTAAAACTAATCCTAAACTAATTAGCAGACCGGCCCCAACTGTCATAGACTCAGGGGGTCAACCTGGGCCCACACAGGGTCAAACAGGGTCAACTCGCCGGCGTTTAGCCGCTAGCGAGGCCAGACGCGACGGAGCAACGCGTGATTTGCACTCCGGCGACCAAAAGGACGGCGGAGACTATCTACGTGATGCGGGGAGGAAGCCGCGTCGAGTGGTCGTAGTGGGTGGAGCTGGGGTGGCCGGAAACGTCACCGGCGACGAGTTTGGTGGCAGCCGGAGCTTGGGTAAGGTCGAGCTAGTCGCTAGGGGGCACGAGGAGGCGCGTGGATTGGTGCGTTGAGCTCCTGGAGGTGCGGTAGGACTAGTGGACAGGGTGGCGCGGCCATTGGGTGGCCGGAGCCTTGTCGGCGACGAGCTCCGCGGCGGTGCGTGCGGGTGAGCTACGTGCGGTCGCTACGGGGCTCGAGAGAGAGAACCGGGAGGGTGGGGAGGTGGCTGAGCTCACGGGGGTCTCGTCGAGGCAGTCGGAGAGGTCGGGGATGAGCTGATGCAGCGGGGATGGTGAAGGGGATCTTCGGTGGCCGGAGTTGAGGACGAGCTTGGTGCAGCGTCTCCGGGGCGAGCGAGCGCTTGGGGCTCGGCCTACTCGATGTAGTCGACGACGGCGGAGCTTCCGCGCATGACGAGGCAACGAATGGACGGCGCTGGCTGCGGTGGAGCTTGTCGGCGGTGACAGCTGCGCTCGGCAGGGAGATGGGGAGAGAGCCAGAGAGGGGGAGAGGCCATGGGGAGAGTGGGAAGAAAGAGAGGGAGACGTGGGAGTAGGCATGGCACTCGTAGACGCCTCCAGGGCGTCGGCGGAAGCAGGAGGTGGCCGGTGTGTGGCCGCAGGCACCGGCCACGCGCTCCTCGTCCTCCTGGCGAGAGGAGGAGGATCACTGGCATGAGCCAGTGGACTGGGCCGAGCCAGGTGGGCTGGTGGGCTGTGCCAGGTAAGTCCCTGTTCTTTCTCTCCTTTTCTGTTTATTTATTTATTTATTATTTCTGTAACTTCAGGGCTTTATTAAAAATGCTAGGGCATTACCATAAATCATAAAATTAATCATGGCCACTGCTTAGAATATATCCAGCAGCAAACGTTTTAGTTTATGATTATTTGAGCATTTAAAATATTTTGTAGTATTTAAATGCCCAAATGCAAATACCATATGGATTAATCCAATGACCTTAGATGTCCTAGAAAAATGTGCACCATTTTTGTCAAAGTTTTAACCCAAAACAAAAAGGGTGGGCTTTTTAGAAGGGCATTTCAGGTTCATTGAAAAAGTTTTTTGTAAACCCTAGTTGTTCCAGGGGGGTGCTGGGGGTTCTATCATCCCCATGTCAAATTTAAAAGGAATTTAAACATGATGCACACTCTAATGCTTGAACTAGCTAGGGTGTGACAACTCACCCCCACTCAAAAGAATCTCGTCCCGAGATTTAGGATCCTCCGGAAAGAAGGTGGGGTACTCGAGTCGAAGACGATCCTCCCTTTCCCAAGTGGCTTCTTTCTCGGAATGGTGTGACCATTGAACCTTGAGAAACTTGATATTATGACGTCGAGTGGTACGCTCGGCTTGATCAAGGATACGAACGGGATATTCCCGATATGAGAGGTTATCTTGTAGATCAAGCGTTTCGTGGTCCACTCCATGGATAGGATCCGTGAAGCAACGCCTGAGTTGAGAAACGTGGAAGACATCGTGAACTCTGGAAAGATGCGAAGGTAGTTCCAATTGGTAGGCAACTTCTCCTCGTTTGGCAAGAATGCGAAAGGGCCGATGTAGCGAGGAGCCAATTTGCCTTTGATACCGAAACGATGGGTTCCCTTTAACGGAGTAACCCGAAGGTAAGCCTTCTCGCCGACTTCAAAAGTCATGAGATTATGTTTACGATCATATTGTCTATTTTGACGAGATTGGGCTGTTTTCAATTTCTCACGAATAACGCTAACCTGCTCTTCTTCTTCCTGAATCATATCCGGGCCAAAGAGTTGTCTTTCCCCGGTTTCTGACCAGTAAAGAGGCGTTCGTCATTTTCGTCCATAGAGAACTTCGAAAGGATCCTTGTCCAAGCTGGCTTGATAACTATTGTTATAAGAAAACTCCGCGAATGGAAGGCAATTCTCCCAACCCATTCTGAATGAGATGACAGAAGCTTGGAGCATATCTTCCAGAATTTGATTGACTCGCTCTACTTGACCACTTGATTGAGGATGGAAGGCGGTGCTAAAAGAGAGATGAGTTCCCATAGCATTTTGGAAACTTTCCCAAAATCGAGAGGTGAAGAGACTCCCACGGTCTGAGTTAATATCCGATGGAACACCATGAAGAGACACTATTCGGGAGATGTATAAGTCGGCTAGCTGGCTAGCGGTGATACTCTTATGAACAGGTAGAAAGTGGGCTACTTTGGAAAGGCGGTCGATCACGATGAAGATGGCATTATTCCCTATCTTGGTCCTGGGAAACCAAGTGATGAAATCCATACTGATTTTATCCCATTTCCACTCAGGAATAGCCAAAGGTTGAAGGGTGCCAGCAGGCCGTTGATGCTCTGCTTTAACACGACGACAGACGTCACAGCTAGCAATGTATTGAGCAATTTCTCTCTTCATCCTAGTCCACCAAAACCTCTGGTGTAGGTCTTGATACATTTTAGTACTACCAGGATGAATGGTGAGAGGGGATTCATGAGCTTCCTTAAGAATCAACTGGCATAGATGTTGTTTCCTGGGAATCACCAAGCGGTTCTCGAAGAAGACAACACCTCGCTCATCCATGGAAAAACATTTAGCAACTCCGCTAGCGATGTTTTCCTTAATCCGGGATATGCCCTTATCACGCTTCTGGGCAGCTATGATTTGATCCATAAGGGTAGGTTTCGCCACCAGGGAGGATAGAAAACCTCGAGGAACAATGTGAAGATTAAGCTTACGAAATTCCTCATGGAGAAGTGGTTGACTTTGTTGTAACATCAAGTTGTTACAATAGGACTTACGACTTAGTGCATCAGCCATGACATTGGCTTTGCCCGAGGTGTAAGTTATTCCTAAGTCGTAATCCGAGATCAACTCGACCCAACGTCTTTACCTGAGATTCAAATCTGGTTGGGTAAAGATATATTTCAAACTTTGGTGATCGGTGAAGATCTCGCAACGATTACCGAGGAGGTAATGTCGCCAAGTTTTAAGTGCATGGACTACAGCTGCAAGCTCTAGATCATGTGTGGGATAATTTTCCTCATGTGGGTGTAATTGCCGTAAAGCATAGGCAATTACCTGACGATCTTGCATGAGTATGCAACCTAGTCCTTGTCGCGAGGCGTCGCAATAGATAATAAAGTCCTTGGAGAAATCTGGTGGTACCAGTACGTGAGCAGATGTCAGGCGTCTTTTCAGTTCCTGAAAGATGAACTCACACTGTGGAGTCCATCGAACCTTTTATCTTTCTTGAGGAGTTCAGTTAGAGGTTTAGCAACCATGGAGAAATTCTCGACGAAGCAGCGGCAGTAGCTCGCTAGGCCAAGGAAGCTCCAAACTTGCTTGACCGTCTCAGGTGGAGTCCAATCAAGGACAGCTTGAACTCGCTCGGGATTGACAGCAATACCCTTACCAGAGATTACATGGCCTAGATAGGTCACTTCTGGCAACCAAAATTCACACTTGGAGAATTTGGCATAAAGGCGATGCTTCATAGAAGGTCCTGATGACATTGGTGTGCTCCTAGCTTTGCACACTTTTAGTGGGTTCACTACAAAAAAATACACTTCCGTGATGATACGTGTTTGTCATAGTAGGTCACATTCTCTGTCATGCATGTACATCCATGACAAATTTATGACAAAATGAAGATAATCATACCTGTGTTGTCGTAGAAGTGATCCGTGACATTACCAAAATTATCATCACGGAAGTGTCCACTTCCATGACGATAAATCGCGCTTCATAGAAGTGCTTTCGTCAAGGGTGACCGACACGTGACATCCACCGTAACGGGACGCCGTTAAGCTATCGGGTCCGGTTTTGGATCCGATAACCCGCTAACAGCCACGACCAATGCCGATTTTCCACGTGTAAAATTCTCATTGGCTGATGGAACCACGCGCTAGCTCCGCGTTGGCACATGTGTCACTCAACCAACGGTCGAGATGGGCCTATGATATGTTGACACGTGGACGGGCCCAAAAGTGGCCCATAAAGTTTAAATGGGCCGACCCAACTAAAGGCCCAGAAGATTTAGCGGACCATAATGGGCCGACCCAGCAAAAGGCCCACAAGATTTTGCAGACCATAATGGGCCGGCCCAGCTAAAGGCCCACAAGATTTAGCGGACCACAATGGGCCAGCCCAGCTAAAGGCACACAAGATTTTGCAGTCCATAATGGGCCGGCCCAGCTAAAGGCCCAATATTCTCAGTTAAGGCCTGTACGGCTAGTGTCAAATCAGCCTGTCCTAAACTTGTCATCATCGCAGCCCATGGTCACTTCTGGCCTATTAACAGTCCGCTAAGTATATGTGCCGAATTATGGCTCGGTGTATTTTCGGCCTGTTAAAGGTCTCGCTTCATTTGGGCCCATTTACAGGCCAATGAAACTTCCGGCCCATAAACAACCGTGAAGGATTTGGGTCTTATTCGGCCATGTCTGACATTCGGTCTGTTAGAGGCCCACTATAGATTTGGGCCACTTTCGGCCTGTTGTGATTTTCGGCCTGGTAACGTCGGACGAAATCCATGGGCCATATGTGGCCCAACGTCACATCGGGCCCATTAACTCCCCATATAAAAATGACGATAATCTAGCCCGACCGAACTTCCGGCCTGTTAAAGGCCCGTGTATTAGGTCGGCGCATTTACGGCCCGTCCGAATTTCGGCCTGTGAAAGATCTGCATCGTAAATGGGTCACCATTTCGGCCGGCTAAGACCAGTGGGTTATTTGGCACAATCAGGGCCCAATCTCACTTTCGGTCTATTAAACGCCCATGTTTTTTATGGGCTCGAGATATTTACACATGTAAACGGCCTATTGTTACTGAGGGCCAAAATTATGTTTAGGCCTGTTAAAGGCCCACTATGGGCACATGCCTACCAGAAAAATATGAAAGCTTATGTTGATTTAGGCCCAGATGTTTTTAGTGGGCTACATGCAAATTTTGGCCCATAATCGTTTTTAGCCCAATTGGAATGGACCCGAAGAATGTTGGCATGTTGGGATCCTATGAAGCTTTCAGCCGAATACATTACTAAGATAAACCTACACTATACAAAAATAGCGTCATAATTACTGCAGCCTTTGGCAGCACCATAAATGCTGTATCACAACAAAATAAATTCCAACCATACAACAAAAGGCCTGTTGGCATAAAGTTTATAGTCCTTGCAGATAAAAGCACCATCAGATGTATAGAAGCACATATCATTTGACCTGAGTGCTAATGTTTCAGGCTGTAGAATCTGATGGATCAGCACGATCTTCACCTTTTTCCGCCATTGCTCTTGAACAATCAAGAGAATGTCTGATAGTATGGTTTCAAAACCATTCATATCTTGACGACATTTGTCAACCACTATTCTTGTTTCCAAAACGACGTCCATTAGGGATTGGACTTGTGACTGGAGCACAGATATATCACTCTATCTAGCAGGAAGATTTTGTTCAGTAGGCGATTTGGACAAGGTTACCTTGATAACCAACCCAGAATTATGTAGGAAGGTGCTTTTTGCATTGTTAGTGGAGAGATTCTGACGCACTACAGCAAGAAGTGATATTGTGCATGTGGTAGCCTCGTCACCTTCAGGTGGTTGTGGCTGTTCAATCATTTGTTCCATAGCTTCCTAAAAGTTTGAAATTGTAGATTAGTGTACCAGATAAGTTACTAATGAGATAAAAGCAAACAAAGTAGGTTACACGTTTATACATAACTTATTTTGGTGAACTACTGTAATACATTAGCATGTATTGTAGTGCCAACTACATAATGAAATCACTTTTGGAACATATGTCCATGTAGCATGCCTACTGTATTTTCTATTTCCTCACATTCGTTGACATCTAAGGATAAATAGACATGGTTTAAAGTAGGATGAACATAGTATGACATCATTCATATCATGGGAAAACCGATATAAAACAAACATGCTATTTTATCATTGTGTGCGCACGTGGTGTGCGCACGTGAACATAACAACTAGATTACAGATCAAGATCAAAAGAATATCCTTCATCTCCTTTAAACCATGTAAGGTGAAATGATACGTTAAGACAACTGTGTATAAAAGTGAATAGAGTAACTGACATTGGCTGCAAACCAAGTAGTTAAATGAACACATCACAGTACCAATTAGTTCAAAGGCAGGAGGAGTAAGGACTTACAACAGCGGCTTGAACTGGTGTGCTCATGCCCTTCATCTTGCTAGTTTAGCAATCCTTGAAGATTTGCACTGCATTCGGTTCAGGTTCTTTTTGGTCTGCACAGGCTTTCCTCTGTATTTGTAACAAGTCAATATAGATACGATAATATGGCACAGAAAAAAGAAGGAAGTAGCAGCTATTTACAAGAGCCTCGCAGTGTGCAACATAGCTACGAGACCCCGTTGTCTGTTGGAATTTCACTTTAGAACAGTTGGTCTCGTTCTTCAAACAGTTAGCCTAGAAGAAGATACACTTGTAAGGCACATACATAAATACAAGTTCAATGTGTGGCCTGATCAAATACATATAGCCTACCTGATTCTTTGGATCAGACCAGTGCTTAACGAGGGATGTCCAGTCTTCATCTGTAATATATTCCACTGGAGATGTTTTGGGCGATTTCATTGTTAGCCTTGCCTTCAAAGTGAGATTTTCTAAGGTGGTACCGATACTGTCGCAGAGCAGACTGAAAAACATGAGTGCATGCTTGTTTAGTGGCATCATCTTTCGGATCCAACTTGAACCTCATCTCTTCAAAAAAGAATGTGAGTCTTATTAGGAGGAAGCTAGAAAGTATGGGACAGAGCAAGACAATATTACTAGTTGCGATGAATAACATTACTTACGGATAAATGGTCAAGGAAGGTGTTAAACTGGGTATTGTCTTTCTCATTCCTGTACTGCATCCACGTTGGGAGGATACGTGCATGACACCTAACTGCAACGGCTGCCTCTGATACTAACTTGGCTGACTCTGTAGCATCACGTGGCCTTTTAAAACCTGCCTCAAAATGGATCTCCATTCTCCCTCCTTTAGATTTTGTTAATCTGTCAAGCATTATCCCTGATGTCTGTTTCCGCTTGCGCCGTGGTGCTAGTTCAACAACAAATATGGAAAGTGTTAGTGTACATCAAACTGTGAGAGTACATATAAAGGAGCATGCAACTGCAACTTGACTCGGTCAGGTACCATCTTGGTGTTGATGCCATGAGGTTCATCTGATCTTGCCAAGTCCTGTTGTGTCAGCAGTGCTTCGGAAATAGTGTTAGGTGTGAAGGCATCTTGGGAACTGGCCAGTTCCGGAGCAAACGAACAAGTAACTCGTTGAGATGCTGGTACAGTTGAAGCGGATGCTGCATTGGTGGAGCAGGTGATACTGTGTTTGTAGATTTAGCCGGTGGACTTGGACCTTCTACTGCACTATAAGTACCAGCAGAATCTGGACGGCAGATCCTTTTCCGTTTCTCCCGACGAGTAACACCACTCCCTACTATATTATTTTCCTTGCTCTTTTTTGACTTTGCCATGTCAAGCCGTACCCACAACACAAAAGAATAAAAGCGCTCTTCAGAACTCATTGATGCATGATACAGACAAGCAATACTTTGATGTAAGTCAACGTATGAGTATGGAGTATGTAAGAAAAATAGGACGACATGACATATTCACAGCTACAATGTGTAAACTAAGTAGAAGGATTTTCAAGAAAATAGAAGTAATGCAAGCTAGACACCATTTGAAACATGCAACCAATATTACTTTGCCAAGTTAAAAGTGTCATGTCATAAGTGGCAATTCGAAAAATTAGAAGCAGTACAACGTAGAAATCAATGCAAGATGCAACCACTATCAAATTGCCATGTTAAAAGCGTCTAATCATGAGTGACTGATGCGGGATACACAACAACGATACTTTGATGTAAGAACATGGTATGATAGATAGATGCAGTGTATTCTAGACACAGAACGCCATGTCAGATGCACATGTATAACGTATAAACTCAGCAGGTGCAATTTAATCAAAATAGAAGAAATACAGGCTAGACAACATATGCAACATGAAACCAATTATCACACTGTCAACTTAGAGCAAGCACCTATTATGGTGGAGTACGGGAGATGAACTCATCATGTAGACTTGGGACTTCAACTTCATTAGCAGTAGTAGTGGCAAATCTAGAGAGTCTCTGTTTGCGTCGGTGTGGAGGACCACCAACATCCCCTAACTTACTCTTTCCCTTCCTATTATCTAATATTGCTTTATGAAGTCAAAACCACAAGAAGATGAATAAAATTAGCTCTGCATAACTAGTTGATGCATGATACAGAAGAACACTACTTTGATGTAAGGCAAGCGCAGGATAGGAGGATGGAATATATACAAAAAAAGACAGCGTTTCATATTCACACATACGATAGGATGGTGGAATATGTATGAAAAAATAGTAAGCGGAAGGCATTTCAACAAAATTAGAAGAAATGAAAGCTAGGCACCATATGAACATGCAACAAATATCACTCTATCAGGTAAAAAGTGTCTCATCGTAAGTGCCATTTCAAGAAATTAGAAGCAGTACAAGCTAGAAGACAATGCAAGATGCAACCTACATCACAGTCCCAAGTTAAATGTGTCTTATGGGTAAGTGATCCTTGCAGGTATAAGTTGTAAGCTACGCAGATGCAATTCAACATAATCAGAAGCAATACAAACTAGACATCATACAGAAAACGCAACGACATATAACAGTTCCAAGTTAGAGCAAGCACCTGTGATGGTGGAGTACGGGAGATGTGCTCATCATGTACACGTATGTTCTAGAAACAGGAACACGTGTCATATTCATAGGCATTATGTGTAAAGTAAGCAGACACAATTCAACAAAGTTAGAAGCAATACAAGCTAGACATCATACGCAACATGCAACCACATATAATAGTGCCAAGTTAGAGCAAGCACCTGTGATGGTGGAGTAGGGGAGATGTGCTCATCATCTACACAGCTACGTTGACTGTCCAGCTTTGCGTTGTCCTGTGAATCTTATTGGGAGGATGGCAGAGTAGAATTTGTAGAGAACCTCCATTTCAATTGCTCGGAAGGACAACCATCATCTAATGCCTTTCCAATTTCCTTCAGCTTTATTGATTGTTCATTATGAGGTCAAACTGACAAGAAAAAGGAATATAATTCGCTCTTCAGAACTCATTCATGCATCATACTGATGAACATTACTCTGATGAAAGGCAAAGTCATGATACGAGGATGGAATGTGTACGAAAAAATGGACGGCTTGATATATTCACACCTATGATGTGGTAACTAAGCATAAGGCACTTAAACAAATTAGAAGCACTGCAAACTAGACACCATATGATAGGTGCAATTAATATCACTCTGCCAAGTTAAAACTGTCTCGTCATAGGTGGCGTTCATCAAACTAGAAGCAATACATGCTAGAAATCATATTCAAGGCGCAAACCAATATCACATTGCCAACTTAAAGGTGTACCATCATAAGTGACTGATGCAAGATACACAAGAAGAGTAGTTTCATGTAAGAACATGGTGTGATAGACAGATATAGTATGTACCAAAACAAGAAAGCGTGTCATATTCACACGTATCATGTGTTAGCTAAGTAGATGCAGTTCACACTAATTAGGAGCAATACAAGCTAGACACCATATGCAACATGCAACCAGATATCACACTGCCAAGTTAGAGAAAGCACCTTGTATGGTGGAGTAGGGGAGCAGAGACGTACTTGGACCTTGTAATGCACTATCAGTACAAGGAGAATCGGTACAGATGCTCCATTTACGTTGCTGCAGAGGACCACCATCATCGCCTTCCTTACTCTTTTCCTTCCTCTTTCTTGATTTTGCCTTGTCAAGTCAAACCCACAAGAAAAAGGAATAAAATTTGATCTTCAAAACTCATTGATGCATGATACTTATTAACACTACTTTCATGTAAGGCAGCGCATGATAGGAGGATGGAATATGTATGAAAAACAGGACGGCGTGACATATTGACATGTATGATATATAAAGTGTAAACTAAGCACAAGGTGCTTGAACTTGTTAGAATCAGTGCAAGCTAGAAACCATATGAAAGATGAAACCAATATCACACTACCAAATTAAAAGGGAGCCCTAACAAATGTATTTGAGCAAATTAGAAGCAATACATGGCATCAGGCTAGAAATAAATATGCAATATGCAACGAATAAAGGTGACTCATCGTAAGTGATTGATGCAGGATACAGAAGAGAGGTAGTTTCATGTAAGAACAAGATTAACACATAGATGTAGTGTGTACCAAAAATAGGAAGGCATGTCATATTCATAGGTATAATGTGTAAACTAAGCAGATGCAATTTACCCTAATTAGAAGCATTACAAGCTAGACACCGTATGCAACATGCAACCACATATCACACTGTGAAGTTAGAGCAAGCACCTATGATGGTGGTGTGGGGGAATTGCAGTCATCAACTAGAGAGCTACATTGACTATCTTCATTTAGCCTTGCTGTTTCTTGAGAATCGTGTGGGGAGGATGACACTGCACTCTTTAAACGAGTATGGCGTCTCATAGTAACCCACTGGGGTGGCTGTCTCATCATAAGTGATTGATGAGGGATACAAAAGAGCATTAGTTTGATGTACGGACATGGTTAATAGACATATGTAGTATGTATCAAAAACAGGAAGGCATGTCGTTATCAAAGGTATAATGTGTAAAGTAAGAAGATGCAATTTAACCAAATTGGAATCAATACAAGCTAGACACCATATGCAACATGCAACCACATTTGACAGCGCAAAATTAAAGCAAGCACCTGGGATGGTTGTGTGTGGAAATTGAGATCATCAACTGTAGAGCTACGTTTACTGTCTCCAACTGCTGGCACTGCACCCTTTAGAGCGCTGAAACGCTTAGTGCTTATCTTCGAATTGCACTAGAGCGATTTATGTCTTTTCTTTTCTGCATTCATCAACACTGCGTCAGAATCTGAAATACCCATGCATAAAAAAACAATAGTGTGAGTATGGGTGAAGTGTGTGCACAATTAGTACAGTGTGAAGGTAGTAGATAGCAGGTCGGTGAGAAATAAATGACGGGAGACATATGATAGCTCTACAACATGCATGGCACACTAAATTAGTACAGGATTCTATGAAAATAACAGTTGACTGAGAACAAATAGGCCAGTCCATTTTTTCTACACCGTCGGATGTACAAAGAACGGGCAGATCGCCTTCATCTACCTCCAACCAGTTAGTGTTGATGATCTTCCTCGAAACGCCAGCGACCACTGGCCCAATCCCCTGCCTGCGCCATCCCCTCGACCTGACTGCACCGCCGTGCTTGGCACCGCCCCGGCCATCCATTCAAGCCCCGCCGACCTCCAAATCGGGTGCAAGTAGCTCCTGCGCGCCCACACCCCTATGATAGGCACCGACGCACCGCTTCCCCTACGAAATGGCGGACTAGGTGCTCCACACGCCTAAGCGAGTGCTACTTCTTTTAGTTGCGGTTCGATTGACCCTGAATTGAAATACAGGCGGGCTACTGACCTCTAGCAAAGGTGAAATAGTAAAGGGAGGAAACCTTGTGCATTTAGTATCATGAAGAAGATGAAGTAAGAAGCGCTCAACTAGTTTCTTTCGTTGGATGAATACGATGTGAGCAGAGACGTAAGGTTTGCACGAATAAGGGAAGAGGGGTACCTCTTGATACGTCTCCGTTGTATCTATAATTTTTATTGTTCCATGCCAATATTCTACAACTTTCATATACTTTTGGCAACTTTTTATACTATTTTTGGGACTAACATATTGATCCAGTGACCAGTGCCAGTTCCTGTTTATTGCATGTTTTTTGTTTCGCATAATATCCATATCAAACGGAGTCCAAATGGGATGAAAACTGACGAAGATTTTTTTTTGGAATATTTATGATTTTTTGGAAGAAAAATCCACGCGAGACGGTGCCCGAGGTGGCCACGAGGCGACCCTCGTGGGCCACCCGTAAGGTGACTGATGCCCTTCTTTCGCTGCAAGAAAGCTAATATCCGGATAGAGATCGTGTCAAAATTTCAGCCCAATCGGATTTACGGATCTCCGGGAATATAAGAAACGGTAAAAGGGAAGAATCTGAGAACGCAGAAACAGAGAGAGACAGAGAGACTGATCCAATCTAGGAGGGGCTCTCGCCCCTCCCTTGCCCTGGAGGCCATGGACCAGAGGGGAAACCCTTCTCTCATCTAGGGAGGAGGTCAAGGAAGAAGGAGGAGGGGGGCTCTCTCCCCCTCGCTTCCGGTGGCACCGAAGTGCCACTGGGGCGATCATCATCACCGCAATCCACACCAACACCTCTGCCATCTTCACCAACATCTCTATCACCTTCCCCCCTCTATCTACAATGGTCCACTCTCCCGCAACCCGCTGTACCCTCTACATGAACATGGTACTTTATGCTTCATATTATTATCCAATGATGTGTTGCCATCCTATGATGTCTGAGTAGATTTTTGTTGTCCTATCGGTGGTTGATGAATTGCTATGATTGATTTAGTTTGCTTGTGGTTATGTTGCTGTCCTTTGGTGCCCATCATATGATTGCGCACGTGGATCACACCCTAGGGTTAGTGGTATCTTGATAGGACTATGTATTGGAGGGCAAGAGTGACAGAAGCTTCAACTTAGCATAGAAATTGATGCATACGGGATTGAAGGGGGACCAATATATCTTAAGGCTATGGTTGGGTTTTTACCTTAATGAACGTTAGTAGTTGCGGATTCTTGCTAATAGTTCCAATCATAAGTGCATAGAATTCCAAGTCAGGGATGACATGCTAGCAGTGGCCTCTCCCACATAATACTTGCTATCGGTCTAGTAAAGTAGTCAATTTCTTAGGGGCAATTTCGCAACTCCTACCATCACTTTTCCACACTCTCTATATTTACTTTATTGTTTCTTTATCTAAACAGCCCCTATTTTTTTATTTACGTACTCTTTACTATCTTGCAAACCTATCCAACAACACCTACAAAGTACTTCTAGTTTCATACTTGTTCTAGGTAAAGCGAACATTAAGCGTGCGTAGAGTTGTATCGGTGGTCGATAGAACTTGAGGGAATATTTGTTCTACCTTTAGCTCCTCGTTGGGTTCAACACTCTCACTTATAGAAAACTTTTGCGATCCCCTATACTTGTGGGTTATCAAGACTTTTTTCTGGCGTGTAGCGACCCGACCTCAGACGGTCAAGTCTCTGTGCTTAAGTGTCATCCCTGGATCGGTATGCTGACACACACAGTACTCGAGGATTTATAACAAAGGTAAATCGCATGTAAAAGTAACATAAATACTATTACCTCAATCCAAAATAGCGGAAGTAACAAGGTTGTGGATTCCCATCAACACCAACGGCAAAGTTGAGTGTAGAAATCGTAACCCTGACGTATCACTTACTCGTCGTAAGATAATCCTGCAAGATGAGACGTTGCATCCACAAAGGGTCAGTACATTGAATGTACTGGCAAATTCACACCATAGAGAATGATGAAAAATGGCTATCACTACATGCATATTTGGCTGGTGGAAAAGCTCTATGGTTATAAGGTTTTTGCGAAAAGCCAATTTTTCCCTACTACAAAGGAATAACTTCTATTTAGCTATCGTGGTGGTTGTTAAACATTGAGAATGGTTGATAGCATTCTCAATCCCAATTAAGTAACACCATTAAACCCAACAAAATTAATTTAAAGTAACTTGATGAGATTCACATGATAATCCAAGTACTAGATACTCAAAATTGTCCATAACCGGGGACACGGCTAACCATGATTAGATTGTACACTCTGCAGAGGTTTGCGCACTTTTCCACACAAGACTCGATCTCCTCCGTTGGATTTCTCGCACTACATGGTGTTTGAGAAACGGATGACTGAGACATAGTCTTTCAAGAACATTAACTCTCTACTCCGGGCAGACAGGTACTCCGGGATTTCCAAAAATACAGGCAACACTGGGTACTCCAGGTGCCTCAATCCACCCACATGTGTATTTAAGTTGTCACCTTAAGTTGAACCATTAATTAACAATCTAACATCTGTCATGGATTTCACTCTCCCAAACCACGTCTACGAGCATAGCATAGCAATATAAGCAACGCGTAGAAGTAACTCCCAAGGGTTTGAACATAACAGGGCAATAGGTTCTACCTCATCAACTACTTCCCAACCCACATGTTAATGACATCCTAACCATGCAATGTTTGAGGGTGATCTAATGCAATAAAAACTATGTAGTAAGAGGTATGATCAAAGTGTGAACTTGCCTGCAATGTTGATGAAGATGATTCGCACTCAAAACTCTTGATAGTTCTACTCATCACACTCCGGTCAATCTATCGTAAGCAAGCAATAGTAACCACACATAAGCAATCACTCAAAAGATCAGAAAGGTCGAAGAAGACGATTTGGAAAACTTCAAAACAAAGCAAATGTCACATCCCTAGCTTCTGGCATTTCACTAGGCTAGTTTCATGTGTGCATCATGTTTAAATTTTGCCTAAACTTGAATTGGGGATGTTCAAACCGTAGAATCAAATGAAATCCAACTAGGATCACAATGAAATATTCTCAATGATCCTAAAACGCCTTTGGTAATGTTCATCATTTCTGATAAAGGTAAAAACCTCTGCCAAAAATGATAAACATATTTCTAGGTCATTTCTGGATTTTTGAATTAACTCTTATTGTAATTGAATTGGGGCATTTAAATCCTATAAATATTTTAAATGCTCTAATAATTCTGAAACTAGTTGAGGGTTGTTGGGAATAATTTCAACGGTGCCCACAAATATTTTCAGGATTTTTGGAAATGCTCTGGCATTTTTAATAAAGACTAAACAATTGCAGAAAATAGAAAACATTAACAAATAGAAACTAGAGAGAGAGAGAACCTACCTGGGCCACTTACCTGGCGGTCCATCTGCACCGGCCCAGCCCACTGGTCTGGTGCCAGTCATCGCCTACCTCTGCCAGTAGGCAGAGGAGGGACACCGCAACACCGCCGAGCTCGCCACGCCTCCTCCTACTTGCCGCCGACCGGCTGGAGCTGGCTGGAGACGCCACGCACCCCCCAGGCCCTCTTACTTTCTGGTCGTGCCCTCCCTTTCCTCTGTCTCTCTCCGTCGCTCTTCCCCTCACGCGCCTGAGCACGCCGCCGTGAGCCGCCGCGCCCACCGCCGTCGCCTTGCCTCCCCGAGCTATCCAGATCCTTCGCCACCTCTCGCTTCACCTCTGCACCGAAGGAAGGAAGCACGGAGGCCCCGAGCAGCCGGCATCATCATCGTCTTCAAGCTTCGGCTCCGGCGCCCTTCTCCGTTGATTCGGCCACTCCGGCGCGCCCCCGAGCCCGCTAACCATCCCTGCAGCTCCGCGGTGAGCCGTTGACCCGATTCCCCCTTTCCCCGTCGTCCCTCGCGTGATCTAGCCCCGATCCCCAACCATGACCGAAGCCTCTCGCCGCCGGCCATGTCGTAGCCGTGGCTACGGCCGCGCAAGCCCGCATCCGAGCTCACGACTGCACTCACCGCACTCCAGCGAGTCTAATACGACCACCCATGGTTCCTTCCGTGCCCCGCATCACCGAACCCGAGCTCGCCCGAGCTCCGACCGCCACTAAAGCTCATTGCCGGCCACTCTCCGGCCACCCCAGCACCATCCGCCACCACCACTAGAAGTGCCGCAGTGCCAGGAACCCGTAGAGCCCTCCCGCGCATCAAACCGTCGCCGGAGTAGCGATTCCAGCGTGCCTCCGCCGTCTGACGAGGTCGCCGGTGGCTAATCCCCGGCCGTGCCGACATGGCCGCGTGATTAGTGCTAATCACTGCCAGCTAACCACCCCACAGCCACTTGCACACGGGCCCCACCGTTTTAATTAACCAGCTAATGAAATAAGTTAGAATTAATCTAAGTCCAGTGGCCCCACGCATCAACGTTGACCTCGCTGACGTGGCCGTTGACCGGTCCCACCTGTCATCCACCCAAACCAGCCTGAGACACTGACGTATGGGTCCCACAGGTCAGGTTTGACCTGGCCGACCCAGTTGACCTACTGACGTCACACATATGTCATGCTGACACAGTAAAGCATTTCTGGATTTATTCTTACTCAGGAAATTCCAGAAAATAGTATAAACTTCTAAAATTCATATAAAATCAACCGTAACTCCAAATGAAATATTTTATATATGAAAAATGATCAGAAAAATCCAATCTATCCATCTGTACCATTTGCATGCATGTTAGAACAGTTTAACCATGCTGTTCAAGTGAAACAAGATAATGCACCATTATGATTATATACATGAGCTTACATTTGAATCAAAGATTCAAATGGGTTCAAATCAACCTGTCCTAGTATGCATTAGTCAAAACACATTCATATTGACATGTCATGAGCATGCATCATATTGTTGCATTGCATTGATTGTGTTTCTTCCTTGTTGCCGGTGATTGTCCCCTCTCGATAGACGTATTCCAACGATGAGATCGATGACACCGATGAAGAGTTATACTATCTTCAGAAGTGCCAGGCAAGCAAAAACCCCTTGTTCATTCCGATACAAAACCACTATCTCGCTCTTGCTCTCTTTTACTGCATTAGGACAACAACGATTCATCTGTTACTTGCTGCGGTAGTTGAACCCCTTATCCTCTGCATGACCTGTCATTGCCACAATAAATAGATGAAACCCACTAGCATGAGTAGGAGTTGTTTGAGCCCTGATGTGCCTACTCATTCATGCTTGTTTGTCATTCCTGCTATTGCATAGAGTTGTGTCAGGTCTGATTCATCGGGAATGAATCAGAGGTGTGTGAACATGACCTACCGTGTGTGAGCTAAGTGTGTGAACACGTTTTGGTAAAGGTAGCGGTGAGAGGCCATGTAGGAGTACATGGTAGGTTGTCTCATTGCAGCCATCCTCAGGAACTAAGTTCTGTGTCTGTGATCCATGAACAGCTACTACCACTCATTGGGATCCTTAATTGACCCTCTCGGCTTCTTAATCACCCTAGTACTCTGTACAGGAGTTGCAACTAGTTTCTGGTGTTTGTAGGTTATGTGTTGCGGCCGTGCATAGCGCTGACCCTAGGGGTGGGCTATGTTGCGGTAGATACACCGTGGCACGGTGTACCGAGCACTCGTTTGGTGTCTCGGGAACCCTGTTCACATCGTTCGGGGCCGTATGTGGAAACCTCGGCCGGACTCCCTGCGGATGGAACCTGAATAGGCGATAAACCTGGACTAGAGACTTAGGTGTTTAGGTAGGCCGTGGCCGACATCCCTCGTTGGGCTTTCGCTTGAAGGTTGCCGAGTACATGTCGTGTAAACGACGGTAAGTGGTGGGAGCGTGTGTGAAGAAGTACACCCCTACAGGGTTAACATTATCTATTCGAATAGCCGGATTCCTCGGATATGGAAACTAGGACCCCTTGCATAGTTCATAGACAAGTGAAAGTGGATACTCTAAAACTCGCAAGATAAGTGTGAGTGCTATGGATGGCCTTCTTGTAGGGAGACGGGAGCGGATCCATAGTGGTGTAATGGATGGGGAATATGTGGACTCGTGTGCGCCACCTCAAAAGAGTTGCTTGCAGTCGTAGTTCAGGTTAGCCACTGAGTCAAAGCTGGCTTGCTGCAGTTAAACTCCACCCCCCTTGTTGATACCGATGCATATGTAGCTAGTTTGATGTACAGTCTTGCTGAGTACCTTTGTACTCACATTTGCTTAATTTATGTTTTGCAGAGAGAGACTTCAGTCTCGCTAGTAGTTCCGCGTGGACTTCGACGTTTAGCTTGATACCTCAGCTACGATCTTGTGCCCTCGCAGGATCTGGTAGATAGTCAGGCTTCTTAGCCTTTTCATTTGTAGATGTCTGTACTCAGACATGTTAAGCTTCCGCATGTGCTTGATTTGTATGCTATGATTGTTGGGTCATGAGACCCATGTTTGTAATATCTCGCTCCTCGGAGCCTAAGGAATAAATACTTGAGTTGTAGAGTTATGTTGTGATGCCATGTTGTATTTACACATATCGAGCATATTGTGTGTATGATTGAAATGCTTGGTATGTGTGGGATCCGACAATCTAGTTGTTTATCCTTGGCAGCCTCTCTTATGGGGAGAATGTAATCTAGTGCTTCCATGAGCCATAGTAGTCCGCTACAGCCCGTTCACCGGAGTCCTGCTAGCCCAGCACTACTCTCAGGACACTTGACTGGCCGGCATGTGTTTCACTTAGTTCCTGTGTTGTGTCCTTCGGGGAAATGTCACGCGATGACATCCGGAGTCCTTCTAGCCTGCTATAGCCCTGGTTCCCGGAGTCCTGTTAGCCCAGTGCTACAGCCGGATTCACACGCTGCTGACCGACATGCTCGATGCGATTCATGTATGCCTGTTCCCATAGGTTGGTGCCGCTTTGGGTTCACGACTAGCCATGTCGGCCCGGGTTCTTTGTCATATGGATGCTAGCGAAACTATCATATACGTGAGCCAAAAGGCGCAAACGGTCCCGGGCCATGGTAAGGCGACACCCGTGGGAATATCATGCGTGAGGCCGCAAAGTGATATGAGGTGTTACCGGCTAGATCGATGTGACTTGGAATCGGTGTCTGGACAGCTTTGGTATCAGAGCCTGACTGTCTGTAGGATTACCAAGCCAAACTGGTCGAAGTCGAGTCTAGAAATGCTTTAGTTATGTAAGGGAATTGATTGTGGAAGGGAACGTAAGGCTCTTTTTACTCCTTATCCTCATGACCTTCTGATCTAAGTCATCTTATATTTTCTACGGGGTTAAGAACTAGGCTTCTCTTCTATCTCTCAGGATGACGTGTTACTAAAACCATAGTTTCCTAGGATTGTTGAGTTCAAGTCTCAATTCAGTTCCTACTACTTCCATATGTTCATAGCTGGCCTCAGAACCTTGATATTGGTTGAGTGGTTATGCCACCATTTTGCAGGATGTCTCAAATTTTTGAGCATTTACAGCCGTTATGCTGTCCGAGTCATCCCAGGTTTCTAAATAGTCTGATGCATTTGCAAACCCCTTCCTCCTGTTCCTGATGTCCATTTGGGCCAGATTAATCACACTAATCGGTGAGTTGAGGTACTTCTGTTTGCCTCGACATATATGTTGAGCTATTACTATGACCTAGGTGTTTTAGGGAGTCACCTAGTGATCTAGCCATGTTTTGTATTCTAGTGTGTGATTCTGGCCATTATTCTCAAAAGCATCCGTGATGCATGTAGTGTAGGTATTCTATCATGGGTTCTGACCCGAGATTCACCCTACTTACCTCATGTTGATAGTTTTGATAGTTTCCTTTAGGATTAGTACCTTGCGACAACCCTCGAGTCCATGGTATTTCTTCCTTCCAAATACATGAACCGTTAAGGCAGAAGTTTTTTGACCAAATATCATCAGAGAACTCTTGAGGAGTTTCTCCATTCATAATTGTGATTCTGTCAGTTCTTACCCTTTCTGCATGGGTTATCCGGAAGAAACTGTTGAACTTGATTCGACATACTAATCTATGTATCCACAACTCAGGAAGTTATATGTTCCTTTGAGTTGTCCCTCTTTAGTTGTGCATTCGTGTTATCGATGCTTATTTTTCTCGTGGTCCGTCGAGCCGTTCTATTTCAGAATGACTAGGAGAAACAAACTCCAGTACCTCATCCATATCCAGGATTGGGTCAAAGTAGTTGTGTTCTGCAGATCAAATGCCATCCAGCTTTTGCTCTGTTCTACCCTGGAGTATTACCCCTTTTATGTCAGGATTGTCATGAGAATTGCACCATCTCTTATGAATTCTTGACGCAGTAATACTTCTTGCCATCATTATTCATTCATCGGTTCCGTGTTGTTGTAACCGGAATGCCGACAAGTGAATTGTGATGTGTGAAATCAATACTCCGAGCAACTCGTTGCTTTGTTGTAAATGGACAATATTTTTATTCCTAGCGTGTTGGTTTTTGAGCTACCATTCTAAGATTGATCGTGCTACCTAGTCCATATCTCCGGGTGCACTCATCAACCAATGAGTTAAGGTTGTGACAATCCCTCGCTCCTTGATCATATCGTCTTGCCCTGAAAAGCAAGATTGTTCTCGAGCTTAATAACATATCGGTGGTTCGTGATTTTCCGAATATCTTCTCGGAAGTATTACCAGGTTGTTCCCTGATCGCTATGTTGAGTTCGTGATCATGTTGGCCTTTCTATAAACCACCCCTTCTCCAAGAATCTTTGTTGGTTACCCCTGAGCTAGATGGTTAAGCTGAACAACAACTTGGAGAGTTGGAAGATAAAAGGCTTTGCCGAATTTGGTTCTTTCTGAAGGGATATCTTTGTGTTTGTGTGTGTACTGAAGAAAGATGATATCTTCACCAATTGGTCCTCGTGATCAGTTGTTGGATCTATTGTCTTTTCAAAACTTTGACTTCAGTATGGGCTATCATCAAGTCAAATCAGAACCAACGATATTCGTAATGTTGTCTTACTCGTGGATGATTCCTCGAGCATACACCATCACATCCTTTGGTCTGACCAATGCTACCACCGTGTTCACATGATGGTGGAAGTTCAGTGATATGGAAATTTCGATGAGTTGCCGTTGAGTCCATCAGCAGCATGTTGTCTCCCCCATGATTCATGTTGAACATCTAAGTTAGTATTGGAAACTTTGTAAGCAATGCTTTCGTGTTCCATTCATGAAGTATATGTTTGGTGCAAGAAGTGACTTTCTCTAAGTTCACGTGCACTAGGTGTAAGTTGCCGCCATGAATTTGAGAAAGGTTTGTTTTATTTCCCTTGGAATCATCCCAAATCAGTCATGCATATGTGTGAAGTATTCTATGGTTTGGTAGATTAATTACCTCCACTCCATATGTGTTCCTAGCACACCAAGCCACTGATTGGTTTGTTCAAGGAGAAGAAGTTTCTTCTTAGGAGCTAGACTTATGCAAGGACTTCGATATCCTCATTGATGGTTCCCTCCTGAACTCGGTAGTGTTTCGTTGTAAGCCTACCAGGTGGCCATGCTTGTCTAGGACAAGGTGTTCACATGCTTGTAGCAGAACCGGCTCATGTTTTGGAGCTTACTACCATAGTTCATTCCCCCGAGAGTCTCGCAACGTCATCTCGCCGATTTGTGTTGCAAACTTTTGTTCTCCTTTCTAGACTTGATGAGTCTGGAATATCCTGACACCAACCACATCTGAATCTCAGGCAGATATGATTGTTGGAACACACTCCAAGAACTATAATATTGCTCTCTCTGTAACCGGTAAAGTGGATGTCGTGGCCAACACACCCAGCCGGAAGACCTATTATTGTAGTATCTTGATTGAGGAAGGTGGCCACCTCCCCATAAGGATTTTGTAGGATTTACTCCAGAAGTTTTTCCTTATGGATCTATTGTATTCCGAAGTCCGACCACTACTTGATGGCTATGTTGATGCTTTAAAGCATGACCGTGGTAACCAGTACATCAAGGAGAACATTAGAAGCGGAATGCTAAATGTCTCTCAGTCGATCATCCAGATTTCTTTCCCTTAGCCTTGCTAAGGTGAAATCTGAGAAAGGGTTGTCCTTCTATGCATCTGCATTGTCCATCACTATTCATCAAGGTAGTAAGATGTGTTGCCAGGATACTCGACTCGGATGTTGGTAGAACCTTGATGAATATGGAAATGCTCAAGTTCTTGAGAGCACATGCAAGCACTAGGATTTATCTTCGGCATTAAATGGGATCCGCTCTCAGTTTCCTCGGTTATGCTATAACCATTCAAATAGGGGAATCACTCTCGTCTGTTGAGCTTTTCCCCAGTCACTAGAATCATTCCCAGTATTTGCATTTTGTTCCCAGCTTGCACCCGTCATTATGTCAGTCTACCATGGGTCCCATCCATTTCTGATGATAAGCAAAAGTCATCCATTGCGTTGTCTTCAACAAGGTAGTCCACATCATCCAGTCTGGTGTGAGTATGCCATTCTTTCGAATTCGTTCAAACGATCGTTTGTGATTGCCTTAGGCTGGTATAGAGAGTTGCAATGATCTTTGAATCAAAAGTAATTCTTTTTCCACTTAAGGAAATATTTTTGCGAGTCATCTTCCTTAAGATGTCTCGTTATGATATCGTGGCAACTCAACTCCTCGCTGTGTTGACAACCGTTCACCACCCTCTTAGGTGTGGAATTGTCGTCTACGTAGTGAACCTTCGTCATCTGTTACACCCCATCCCTCTGAATGTATGTCTCGTGTCTCAGCTCGAGAGATGTTTCAATGTCTCACTCGATGAGTGACCCTGAGTTGCTCGATCTTCGAGAAGATCGATTCTTCGAGAGTTTCTTTTCTTCCCGTTATCATGTTGGATGGAGTTCTCGGGGCAAGACAACGAGACAATGATGGTGATCGAATCAACAACCTTATGAGGTGCAACCTGGATCGTGAAGATTGTGTTAAGCCTTGCTTCCCCTTTGTCTTCTCACCTCACGTCCTGAATCTCGGGACGAGATTCTTGTATAGTGGGGGTGAGTTGTCACATCCCTAGCTTCTGGCATTTCACTAGGCTAGTTTCATGTGTGCACCATGTTTAAATTTTGCCTAAACTTGAATTGGGGATGTTCAACCCTAGAATCAATGAAATCCAACTAGGATCAAATGAAATATTTCCTTCAATGATCCTAAAATGCTTTGGATAATGTTTCATCATTTCCGATAAAAGGTAAAAACCTCTGCCAAATGATAAACATATTTCTAGTCATTTCTGGATTTTTGAATTAACTCTTATTGTAATTGAATTGGGGCATTTAAATCTATAAATATTTTAAATGCTCTAATAATTCTGAAACTAGTTGAGGGTTGTTGGGAATAATTTCAATAGTGCCCACAAATATTTTCAGGATTTTTGGAAATGCTCTGGCATTTTTAATAAAGACTAAACAATTGCAGAAAATAGAAAACATTAACAAATAGAAACTAGAGAGAGAGAGAACCTACCTGGGCCACTTACCTGGCGGTCCATCTGCCCCGGCCCAGCCCACTGGTCTGGTGCCAGTCATCGCCTACCTCTGCCAGTAGGCAGAGGAGGGACACCGCGACACCGCCGAGCTCGCCACGCCTCCTCCTACTTGCCACCGACCGCCTGGAGCTGGCTGCAGACGCCACGCACCCCCCCAGGCCCTCTTACTTTCTGGTCGTGCCCTCCCCTTTCCTCTGTCTCTCTCCGTCGCTCTTCCCCTCACGCGCCTGAGCACGCCGCCATGAGCCGCCGCGCCCACCGCCGTCGCCTTGCCTCCCCGAGCTATCCAGATCCTTCGCCACCTCTCGCTTCACCTCTGCACCGAAGGAAGGAAGCACGGATACCCCAAGCAGCCGGCATCATCATCGTCTTCAAGCTTCGGCTCCGGCGCCCTTGTCCATCGATTCGGCCACTCCGGCGCGCCCCCGAGCCCGCTAACCATCCCTGAAGCTCCGCGGTGAGCCGTTGACCCGAATCCCCCTTTCCCCGTCGTCCCTCGCGTGATCTAGCCCCGATCCCCAACCATGACCGAAGCCTCTCGCCATGGCGTAGCCTTGGCTACGGCCGCGCAAGCCTGCATCCGAGCTCACGGCTGCACTCACCGCACTCGAGCGAGTCTAATATGACCACCCATGGTTCCTTCCGTGCCCCGCATCACCGAACCCGAGCTCGCCCGAGCTCCGGCACCGCTAAAGCTCATTGCCGGCCACTCTCCGGCCACCCCAGCACCATCCGCCACCACCACTAAAAGCGCCGCAATGCCAGGAACCCGTAGAGCCCTCCCGCGCATCAAACCGTCGCCGGAGTAGCGATTCCGGCGTGCCTCCGCCGTCTGACGAGGTCGCCGGCGGCTAATCCCCGGCCGTGCCGACATGGCCACGTGATTAGTGCTAATCACTGCCAGCTAACCACCCCACAGCCACTTGCACACGGGCCCCACTGTTTCAATTAACCAGCTAATGAAATAAGTTAGAATTAATCTAAGTCCAGTGGCCCCACGCATCAACGTTGACCTCGTTGACGTGGCCGTTGACCGGTCCCACCTGTCATCCACCCAAACCAGCCTGAGACACTGACGTATGGGTCCCACAGGTCAGGTTTGACCTGGCCGACCCAGTTGACCTACTGACGTCACACATATGTCATGCTGACGCAGTAAAGCATTTTCTGGATTTATTCTTACTCAGGAAATTCCAGAAAATAGTATAAACTTCTAAAATTCATATAAAATCAACCGTAACTCCAAATGAAATATTTTATATATGAAAAATGATCAGAAAAATCCAATCTATCCATCTGTACCATTTGCATGCATGTTAGAACAGTTTAACCATGCTATTCAAGTGAAACAAGATAATGCACCATTATGATTATATACATGAGCTTACATTTGAATCTTTGATTCAAATGGGTTCAAATCAACCTGTCCTAGTATGCATTAGTCAAAACACATTCATATTGACATGTCATGAGCATGCATCATATTGTTGCATTGCATTGATTGTGTTTCTTCCTTGTTGCCGGTGATTGTCCCCTCTCGATAGACGTATTCCAACGATGAGATCGATGACACCGATGAAGAGTTATACTATCTTCAGAAGTGCCAGGCAAGCAAAAACCCCTTGTTCATTCCGATACAAAACCACTATCTCGCTCTTGCTCTCTTTTACTGCATTAGGACAACAACGATTCATCTGTTACTTGCTGCGGTAGTTGAACCCCTTATCCTCTGCATGACCTGTCATTGCCACAATAAATAGATGAAACCCACTAGCATGAGTAGGAGTTGTTTGAGCCCTGATGTGCTACTCATTCATGCTTGTTTGTCATTCCTGCTATAGCATAGAGTTGTGTCAGGTCTGATTCATCGGGAATGAATCAGAGGTGTGTGAACATGACCTACCGTGTGTGAGCTAAGTGTGTGAACACGTTTTGGTAAAGGTAGCGGTGAGAGGCCATGTAGGAGTACATGGTAGGTTGTCTCATTGCAGCCGTCCTCAGGAACTAAGTTCTGTGTCTGTGATCCATGAACAGCTACTACCACTCATTGGGATCCTTAATTGACCCTCTCGGCTTCTTAATCACCCTAGTACTCTGTACAGGAGTTGCAACTAGTTTCTGGTGTTTGTAGGTTATGTGTTGCGGCCATGCATAGCGCTGACCCTAGGGGTGGGCTATGTTGCGGTAGATACACCGTGGCACGATGTACCGAGCACCCGTTTGGTGTCTCGGGAACCCTGTTCACATCGTTCGGGGCCGTATGTGGAAACCTCGGCCGGACTCCCTGCGGATGGAACCTGAATAGGCGATAAACCTGGACTAGAGACTTAGGTGTTTAGGTAGGCCGTGGCCGACATCCTCGTTGGGCTTCCGCTTGAAGGTTGCCGAGTACATATCGTGTAAACGACGGTAAGTGGTGGGAGCGTGTGTGACGAAGTACACCCCTGCAGGGTTATCATTATCTATTCGAATAGCCGGAATCCTCGGATATGGAAACTTGGACCCCTTGCATAGTTCATAGACAGTTGAAAGTGGATACTCTAAAACTCGCAACAATAAGCGTGAGTGCTATGGATGGCCTTCTCGTAGGGAGACGGGAGCGGATCCATAGTGGTGTATTGGATGGTGAATATGTGGACTCGTGTGCGCCACCTCAAAAGAGTTGCTTGCAGTCGTAGTTCAGGTTAGCCACTGAGTCAAAGCTGGCTTGCTGCAGTTAAACTCCACCCCCCCCCTTATTGATACCGATGCATATGTAGCTAGTTCTGATGTAAGTCTTGCTGAGTACCTTTGTACTCACGTTTGCTTAATTTATGTTTTGCAGAGAGAGACTTCAGTCTCGCTAGTAGTTCCGCGTGGACTTCGATGTTAGCTTGATACCTCAGCTACGATCTTGTGCCCTCGGCAGGATCTGGTAGTTAGTCAGGCTTCTTAGCCTTTTTCATTTGTAGATGTCTGTACTCAGACATGTTAAGCTTCCGCATGTGCTCTGATTTGTATGCTATGATTGTTGGGTCATGAGACCCATGTTTGTAATATCTCGCTCCTCGGAGCCTAAGGAATAAATACTTGAGTCGTAGAGTAATGTTGTGATGCCATGCTGTATTTACACATATCGAGCATATTGTGTGTATGATTGAAATGCTTGGTATGTGTGGGATCCTACAATCTAGTTGTTTATCCTTGGCAGCCTCTCTTATGGGGAAATGTAATCTAGTGCTTCCATGAGCCATAGTAGTCCGCTATAGCCCGTTTCACCGGAGTCCTGCTAGCCCAGCACTACTGCTTAGGACACTTGATTGGCCGGCATGTGTTTCACTTAGTTCCTGTGTCAGTCCCTTCGGGGAAATGTCACGCGGTGACATCCGGAGTCCTTCCTAGCCTGCTACAGCCCTGGTTCCCGGAGTCCTGTTAGCCCAGTGCTATAGCCTGGATTCACACGCTGCTGACCGACATGCTCGATGCGATTCATGTATGCCTGTTCCCATAGGTTGGTGCCGCTTTGGGTTCACGACTAGCCATGTCGGCCTGGGTTCTCTGTCATATGGATGCTAGTGAAACTATCATATAAATGAGCCGAAAGGCGCAAACGGTCCCGGGCCATGGTAAGGCGACACCCGTGGGAATACCGTGCGTGAGGCCGCAATGTGATATGAGGTGTTACCGGCTAGATCGATGTGACTTGGAATCGGGTTCCTGACAGCGTTGGTATCAGAGCCTGACTGTCTGTAGGATTACCAAGCCAAACTGGTCGAAGTCGAGTCTAGAAATGCTTTAGTTATGTAAGGGAATTGATTGTGGAAGGGAACGTAAGGCTCCTTTTGCTCCTTATCCTCATGACCTTCTGATCTAAGTCATCTTATATTTTCTACGGGGTTAAGAACTAGGCTTCTCTTCTATCTCTCAGGATGACGTGTTACTAAAACCGTAGTTGCCTAGGATTGTTGAGTTCAAGTCTCAATTCAGTTCCTACTACTTCCATATGTTGTCTCAAATCCTTTTGAGCATTTACAGCCGTTATGCTGTCCGAGTCATCCCAGGTTTCTAAATAGTCTGATGCATTTGCAAACCCCTTCCTCCTGTTCCTGATGTCCATTTAGGCCAGATTAATCTGTGACCATAATGAAGAAGTGGACGTTGGTTTCGTTGGATTTGGACAAACGAGTAAAAAGATGTGGTCGTTTGAAATCTAGGGGCTAATTTGTGAAGAAACTAATTACATACGGGTCCCTGGCTAAAATAAACAGAAAAAGGAAAAATCTAAATAGCGGACGTTTGTTACAAAACGCTAACGAACGAAGTCGTTCACTAGATCTACCTAAACAGAGAACGATCGCTATTTAGAGCATACCGATCGGTTTTTTTTGAAGAAAAACCAAATCTAAAAAAACAAAAAAACCGGGTGGTGGTTTTACCAGTTCGTGACGGTTACGAAGAAAACCGGCGGGTCGGGTGGACCGGGGCGGCGGATCAAATTTCGGCAACGGCGGTGGTTTCCGGCGATCTCCGGCGATGGCGATGGCGCGGCTAGCAGCGGCAGGGCACGGCGCGACAGTAGGCAACAGCTATGGCGGCAGCAGCACTGGCGGCGGTGCGGCGCTAGCGGCGGCAGCAAAGTCCGGCGGCAGGCGGCGGTGCTAGGGCACGGCGGTGAGATGCGGTGATGGCGGCGCTGGGCGAGGAGAGAGAGGGGGTCCGGGGCGGATTTATAGGAGGGGAGGGGAGGCGAAGGCTTGGAGGAGGGGGCAAGGCAAGGCGGCACGGAGGCGGACTCCGGGAAGGAGACGGCGGTGGCTGGCGGTAGTGCGGGGTTTAGTCTCCCGCTGGAGATCGGGGACGACCCGGTGTGGGCCGGCGCGACGCTGGGCCTTGGCCTGGCAGGAGCTGGGCCGGCCCAGTTCGGCGGAGGGAATTTTTTTAAAGATTTTCCAAACAACAAACATAAATAAAACAAAATAAATAATAATTTCGTATAGGCATATAATATACCAAAATTTGCAGAAAAAGATTTTCTACAACATGGACATTTTTATAATGCCAAATAAAATCCTCAGAAAATTCAGATAATTCAATGAGTGCTACTGGTCTAATAAAATCCAATAAAAATCATTTTAAAAATACCAAAATTAATTCAAATTTACTTCTCTCCAATTTTCTGATGTAGGGAATCATGTTAACCTATTTTCCATATATTTTATTTTTGGAGAAAAATAATTTGAATAAGCTCAAATAACCCAAATTGAAAAATAATAATTTCAAATGGATTTTAAATTTGAGTTTCTTTGAAACTCCCAACTCATATTTCATATAATTTGAAGAAGTCATTTTATCTTCTCTCATGAAAATCATTGAGTTGCATGAATTTTATGAATTGAAATATTTCCAAATGAAATTAAAATCTTTTCAAAACCCTTTTCATTTATTTAAATGGAAGAAGTCATGTCATCTTCTCTCGAGAGTTTTCTATTTGAAAAGAATTTGAATTCACGGATATCAAAATGCAAAAAGGTGAAAGTTTGGGAAAGTCCTTCTATTCCCTCTCATTTAACTTTCAAAAAATTTCGAATTTCACGCAATCAATCACACAAAAATCAATCTATCTATTTATTATAACATTCCAAAATTTAGAATTTTGGGATGTTACATGGCGCCGTTGCCGGGGAGCAATAGCGTGGGGTGAATATTCTCGTGTGTGCTTGTTTTCTTTATCACTAAGTAATTTTTATTTGCTGTTCTTAGCTGTTCTCTATCTTTAGTTATGGATATGGAGCACGAAATACCAAAAAAATTAGGTGTACTCGCTACTCATGGAGATGGGGAACCTCCTAAAACCCTCGATGCTGGTTATGTGAAAAATATTATGTACTTGGAGTAACGTTGGATCAACGTGAATAGTTTAGGGATTACTGCTTGACACAAAAAGGGAAACTATTATGGGATCCAATTCATATATTGAATTGGTATGCTAGGAAACTATGCTTGAGATATGATTATACTTGTTGCTCTAAGGTGAAGGCTCCACACCTTCCCTTTTCATGTGAATTTAATGATAATGAAACCTTAGCTTCTTATGCTAATGGTATATATGATTACTATGATGTGGAACAAATAGAAGAATTTGTTGCTTTTAAGGTTGCTTACGAAATTGAATCTTTGTTTGAAAAGCATGAAGCTTATGAGATGATGTTTATAGGCCTCAAAATTTAGCTATCTTAAAATATTGCTATGATAATTATGAATATAATTCCTATATTAATGTGCTTATTGAGAAAGTCTCCGCTATCCAAGAAGAGACTAATATTTTGCAGGAGTCTATGGAAGAAGAAATTGATGAAACTGTGCGCTCATTCGATGAAAAAGATGAGGAGGAGAGCGAAGAACAAAAGGAGGAAGAGGGGATTAGCTACCCGGGACTACCTTCTAATGAGAGTAACTCTTCAACTCATATATTGTTTAATTTCCCTTCGTGCTTACCGGAGGATGATTGCAATGGTGATTGTTGTGATCCCGTTGATTCTTTTGAAATATCCCTTTTTGATGATGCTTGCTATGCTTGTGGCCAAGATGCCAATATGAATTATGCTTATGGAGATGAACTTGCTATAGTTCCTTATGTTAAACATGAAATTGTTGCTATTGCACCCACGCATGATAGTCCTATTATCTTTTTGAATTCTCTCGACTACACTATATCGGAGAAGTTTGCCCTTATTAAGGAATATATTGATGGGTTGCCTTTTACCGTTGCACATGATGATTTTGATGAAAATAATATGCATGTTCTTGCTGCTCCTACTTGCAATTATTATGAGAGATGAACTATATCTCCACCTCTCTATGTTTCCAATATGATAAAATTGGAATAAACTGTTTATACTATGCATTGGCCTTTACTTTGTGTGCATGAATTGTTCTTTTATGACATGCCGATGCACAGGAAGAGAGTTGGACTTTGTCATTAAATGATATATGTTACCTTGTGCTCACCACTAAATTACAAATCATTGTTAATTAAAATTGGCTTTGATATACCTTGGGATCCGGGTGGATTCATTACTTGAGCACTATATGCCTAGCTTAATGGCTTTAAAGAAAGCGCTGCCAGGGAGACAACCCGGAAGTTTTAGAGAGTCATTTATTTCTATTGAGTGCTTTTATATATTTAAAAACAACAAAAATAAAGAGGGGAACCTAAAACTTTTTCAAAAAGGAAAGCGAAAGTGAGAAAGACAAGCATTGTTGAAGTGGGAGCTAGCCTTTAGGATGTTTACATTTGCTTGACGGTTTGTACGGTGCATGACAGAAACTTTAGCTGTAGAGCGTGATTTTACATTTTTAGCTGGAACGTCAAATGGTTCTGATTCGTTTTGAACCGTCTTCCTATACAAGTTATTTATTTTTCCTAATTTTTGTAGAATTTTTCAAGTATCAGAAGTATGGTGAATATTCAGATTATTACAGACTGTTCTGTTTTAGACAGATTCTGTTTTTGATGCATAGTTTGCTTGTTTTGATGAAACTATCGATTCATATCAGTGGACTAAGCCATGGAGAAGCTATATTACAGTAGACACAATACAAAAACAAAATATGAATTGGTTTGCAATAGTACTTAGATTAGTGGTTTGCTTCATTATACTAACGGATCTTATCGAGTTTTCTGTTGAAGTTTTGTGTGGATGAAGTGTTCAATGATCGAGAAGGTCTTGATGTGAGAAGAAGGAAGAGAGGCAAGAGCTCAAGCTTGGGGATGACTGAGGCACCCCAAGTAAATATTAAAGGAGACTCAAGCGTCTAAGCTTGGGGATGCCCCGGAAGGCACCCCCTCTTTCTTCAACAAGCATCGGTATGTTTTCGGATTCGTTTCGTTCATGCGATATGTGCAAACTTGGAGCGTCTTTGCATTTAGTTTTAACTTTTCTTTTATGCACCATGCTGGTATGATACAATCCTTGGTTGATTTATAGAATGCTCATTGCACTTCACTTATATCTTTTGAGTATGTCTTCATAGAATGCTTCATGTGCTTCACTTATATCATTTGAAGTTTGGATTGCCTGTTTCTCTTTACATAGAAAGCCGTCATTTGTAGAATGATCTTTTGCTTCACTTATATTTGTTAGAGCGTGGGAATATCTTTTGTAGAAAGAATTAAACTCTCTTGCTTCACTTATATCTATTTAGAGAGATGACATGAATTGGTCATTCACATGGTTAGTCATAAAATCCTACATAAAACTTGTCGATCACTAAATATGATATGTTTGATTGCTTGCAATAGTTTTGCGATATAAAGATGGTGATATTAGAGTCATGCTAGTGGGTAGTTGTGGATTAGTATAAATACTTGTGTTGAGGTTTGTGATTCCCGTAGCATGAACATATGGTGAACCGTTATGTAACGAAGTCGGAGCATGATTTATTTATTGATTGTCTTCCTTATGAGTGGCGGTCGTGGACGAGCGATGGTCTTTTCCTACCAATCTATCCCCCTAGGAGCATGCGCATAGTACTTTGTTTCAATGACTAATAGATTTTTGCAATAAGTATGTGATTTCTTTATGACTAATGTTGAGTGCATGGATTATACGCACTCTCACCCTTCCACCATTGCTAGCCTCTCTAGTATCGCGCAACTTCCACCGATACCTTAAACCCACCATATATCTTCCTCAAAACAGCCACCATACCTACCTATCATGGAATTTCCATAGCCATTCCGAGATATATTGCCATGCAACTTCCATCATCATCATATACATGACTTGAGCATTCATTGTCAGATTGCTTTGCATGATCGTAAGATATCTAGCATGATGTTTTCATGGCTTGTCCGTTTTTTGATGTCATTGCTACGCTAGATCATCGCACATCCCGGTACACCGCCGTAGGCATCCATATAGAATCATACTTTGTTCTAGACATTGATTTGTAATATTGAGTTGTAAGTAAATAAAAGTGCGATGATCATCATTATTAGAGCATTGCCCTAGTGAGGAAAGGAAGATGGAGACTATGATTCCCCCGCAAGTCGGGATGAGACTCTGGACTTTAAAAACAAATAAAAGAGGCCAAAGAAGCCCACCAAAAAATAAAAAAATAAAAAATGGGAGAAAAAGAGAGAAGGGGCAATGTTACTATCCTTTTACCACACTTGAGCTTCAAATTAGTACCATGTTCTTCATATATAGTCTCTTAAGTTATCACTTTCATATACTAGTGGGAATTTTCATTATAGAACTTGGCTTGTATATTCCGATGATGGTCTTCCTCAAACGCCCGAGGTCTTCATGAGAAAGCAAGTTGGATGCACACCCACTTAGTTTTAGTTTGAGCTTTCATACACTTATAGCTCTAGTGCATCCGTTGCATGGCAATCCCTACTCACTCACATTGATATCTATTGATGGGCATCTCCATAGCCCGTTGATATGCCTAGTTGATGTGAGACTATCTTCTCCTTTTTGTCTTCTCCCACCATCATATTCTATTCCACCTATAGTGCTATGTCCATGGCTCACGCTCATGTATTGTGTGAAAGTTGAAAAGGTTTGAGAACGTCAAAAGTATGAAACAAGTGCTTGGCTTGTCATCGGGGTTGTGCATGATGTGAACATTTTGTGTGGTGAAGATGGAGCATAGCCAGACTATATGATTTTGTAGGGAAAACTTTCTTTGGCCATGTTATTTTGAAAAGACATGATTGTTTTATTAGTAGGCTTGAAGTATTATTGTTTGTATGTCAAATGATAGACTATTGCTTTGAATCACTCGTATCTTAATATTCATGCCATGATTAGATATGTGATCAAGATTATGCTAGGTAGCATTCCACATCAAAAATTATCTTTTTTTATCATTTACCTACTCGAGGACGAGCAGGAATTAAGCTTGGGGATCCTGATACGTATCTGTCGTATCTATAATTTTTGATTGTTCCATGCCAATATTCAACAAATTTCATATACTTGTGGCAACTTTTTATACTATTTTTGGGACTAACATATTGATCCAGTGCCGAGTGCCAGTTCCTGTTTGTTACATGTTTTTTGTTTCGCAGAATTGCCATATCAAACGGAGTCCAAACGGGATAAAAAATGATGGAGATTTTTTTTGGAATATATATGATTTTTTGGTAGAAAAATCCACGCGAGACGGTGCCCGAGGTGGCCACGAGGCAGGGGGCGCGCCTGCCCCTGACCCTCGTGGGCCACCCATAAGGCGGTTGATGCCCTTCTTTCGCTGCAAAAAAGCTAATATCCGGATAGAGATTGTGTCAAAATTTCAGCCCAATCAGAGTAACGGATCTCCGGGAATATAAGAAACGGTGAAAGGGAAGAATCCGAGAACGCAGAAATAGAGAGAGACAGAGAGACCGGTCCATTCTCGGAGGGGCTCTCGCCCCTCCCTTGCCATGGAGGCCATGGAACAGAGGGGAAACCCTTCTCCCATCTAGGGAGGATGTCAAGGAAGAAGAAGAAGGAGGGGGGCTTTCTCCCCCTCGCTTCCGGTGGCACCGGAGTGCCACCGGGGGCCATCATCATCACCGCGATCTACACCAACACCTCCGCCATTTTCACCAACATCTCCATCACCTTCCCCCCTCTATCTACATCGGTCCACTCTCCCGCAACCCGCTGTACCCTCTACTTGAACATGGTGCTTTATACTTCATATTATTATCCAATGAGGTGTTGCCATCCTATGATGTCTGAGTAGATTTTCGTTGTCCTATCGCTGGTTGATGAATTACTATGATTGATTTAATTTTCTTGTGGTTATGTTACTGTCCTTTGGTGCCCATCATATGATATCGCGCATGGATGAAACCCTAGGGTTAGTTGTATTTTGATAGGACTACGTATTGGAGGGCAAGAGTGACAGAAGCGTCAACCTAGCATAAAATTTGATGCATACATGATTGAAGGGGGGCCAATATATCTTAAGGCTATGGTTGGGTTTTTACCTTAATGAAAGTTAGTAGTTGCAGATGCTTGCTAATAGTTCCAATCATAAGTGCATAGAATTCCAAGTCAGGGATGACATGCTAGCAGTGGCCTCTCCCACATAATATTTGCTATCGGTCTAGTAAAGTAGTCAATTGCTTAGGGGCAATTTCGCAACTCCTACCAGCACATTTCCACACTCGCTATATTTACTTTATTGTTTCTTTATCTAAACAGCCCCTACTTTTTATTTACGTACTCTTTATTATCTTGCAAACCTATCCAACAACACCTACAAAGTACTTCTAGTTTCATACTTGTTCTAGGTAAAGCGAACGCCAAGCGTGCGTAGAGTTGTATCGGTGGTCGATACAACTTGAGGGAATAATTGTTCTACCTTTAGCTCCTCATTGGCTTCGACACTCCTACTTATCAAAAACTGTTGCGATCCCCTATACTTGTGGGTTATCACCTCTTTCTGCTGGCAGTGCTGTGTCCTCCTTCTGTTTTTCCAACGATCTTCTTGTGGTTCGCTGGAAACAAGAAGTTGTGGAGGACGGTGGAGCCTTGGACGAACCCATGGCCAAGTTGTTGAGTGTGGTGCGGTGTCCATCTGTCAGCGGCAGGGAACCAGATTTGAGGCGGTGAACGATGGATTAGCGGGAACAGCTCCGGTGCGGTGGATGGTTGCGATAGTGGAGTGGCAGCAGTGAGGCACAGGACGGTGTGGTCGGAGTGGTTCTGGTACGAGGCACGTCAGCGTCAGCGTCGTGGAGGCTGCTCTACCTCGGCTTCAGATGCTAAGTCCTTGAGGGCGTTGCGGTTGCGGTTTCCTTGAACGACGACGTTGGGGTACCGGCTCCGGCGTGATGGAGGAGGGTGGTGGTGGATTGGGCCCTATGGGGTGGAGGACGGAGGAGGTTGGTTTTCGCGGCTGGTGGAGAGGGCGTTTTGGCGCCCACGGAGTATGAATGGGGAAACCGAGGGAGGCGGCGAACTAAGGGGGGAAAATGTTTCGATTTGGGACGCGCTTGTTTGAAATTTGGGGAAACTTACGAACTTTGCCCTCATCTAAAATTTCGGACATATTGTGGGTTGGGGATAAGACAGTAATCTCAGGTGTCCCAAATGTGGGCGGGATAGATTTCGGCCGAGCGCATGGGTATTTAGGCGCCCACGGCGTATGAATGCTTCTCGGAGGCGGTTGAGACTGGCATCTTGGTGAAGTTACAAACCTACCCCGGTTTAGACCTTTGGACATCTGGCCGATAGGCTACACGGGCCAGAGTCAGGACAGTAATTTCCTACCACCAAACATTAGTCTCGCGCAGTTTCGGGTGACCAGAGGCCTATTTGGCGCTTTGTTCAATATCTGGGAGCAGACGCATTAACTTTTTCGGTTCTCTTGAATTCAACTTTAAGGATTTGTCGAACTTCACAAATCTTTACTCTTGAAAATCCTAAAGCTACGATTATTTTGGAATGGAGGGGTACATTTGAATATACATTGTACACGAGTATATATTAAAAAATATGCAACTTACCTCAGTTCACGCATGGTTCTGGATATAATCTCCTTGGTTGCAAAAAAAGTTAGACATGCATATGAATATATATATATAGCATGTTCAAATGCACAACAAAGATTGATGCCCCCTTTTACATCTGATTTACAAATGCGATTATCTCGGGTTCAAATAGATGAATGCACTTCCTATGAATTCGAATCTTCGAAACCCCCTTTATGTTGAATTCGACATGTATTCTATTCGTAGCTAGTCTTTTGGAATGTATCCATGCAAGTGACAAATGTATAAAGTGCTTCACACTAAAAACATGGAGTGCACTAATTAATGTTTATATATGAATTGCAAAAGCATCCATTGCCTGTATTTCAAACCGCTCTCACTCTATGGATCGATAATATGAAATAAACACATGCCCATGCTAGAATTCAATAGAGTATGGGTGTCTGATAGACCGATTTTCGTCCATATGCAATTTGCAAAATTCATGATCTCTCCAAAAATAATAATGCCATTTATATTTTAATTTAATGCATAGAACCGCCTTTTACATGTAGATGCACTATGCCTCGGCCCATTCTCACAAACGCGTTATATATCTCTCTATCTACCGCATAAGTGCACACACTTTATATGCATCGGCATTTATCTTTCACACATGCTCACAATCTCTCTCAGGGTGTTGGGGAGTCTCACACACATGCTCTCTCTGTATCTCTCTCTCCCTCTCTCTCTCTCTCCGACTACTGTGTACCACTCTTTTCACTAATATCAGTTGGAAAACACTATTTCTCTCACATGCATATGTACACACGCACGGTCTCTACTAGCCCTCTATACACACATATATGTGCCTACGTGTCTCCCACATGCACATTATCTTTAGGCCTCTCTCGCACACATTGCCCCCCCCCCACAGACACACCTCTCTCTTAGTAGTTGGCAGATATGATTCCATCATATCATTCAGTAGGATATCCCTGACTGTTAGGCTAGATGGTAATACGAGGCAAAGTTTTACCCTAGTTCGGACCCTTGTAGTTGAGGAAAAAGCCTACTCCTGTTACTGTATATTAGTGATAGGGGTGTGTAAAAAGTACACGTGAATACCAGGCATTGTGCGTGTGTGTATACTATCGACGAAATAGCCCCCAAGCTTATATAACATACTGGGGGCCTAGGGTTACAAATCATATATAGTCAGCTTATCACCAGTGGGGATAGAGTCCTCCGCGACTTTGGTAGCTAGCTTCATGTTGTACGCCGAGTCCTCCACATGGGTCTTCGTATAACGCGTCTCGGTCCAGCCTATGTGGCGCAGGATGGAACCGACCCATGAGTCCTCATGTTGACCCACCACAACTAGAAATGATGTGCCCACCACACCACACACGCAATCAGCCACTAAGAAAATAAGCACATACAATAGTACAATGTTATACATGAAAGCTAATTGCATGGTGCATCCAAAAATATTTGTTCTGCATTGTGAATGTTCATATATTCTCCTAAAATATTAGTCACGGGAAAGGAAAACGAAGGGCATATCTCTCATTGTCTCCACCGGACGCCCCCTCTCTCTACACCACTTTCACATATGCACACAAACTATCTCTCGGCCCTCTAAAAGTATGCATGCCCACGACACATTCACGCATGACGGTCATTGTATTTCAAGCTAAAGTACTAAACGATCACTGGACTTAATAATATGCTCATTGCGGTCACCGTATACATTTCGTGGTGATCATACGGTATCTAGCTCATGATACGTCTCCGTATTTTCTTGATGACACTGATGGACTTTGCATTTGAGGCATGCTCCGTATTTTGTTGATGAGACTTACGGTCATTGTATTTGAAGCGAAAGCACGATATGGTCACTGGACTTCAGAATAAGCTCGTCACGGTCACCACATACATTTTGTCGTGCTAACCAACATGTGGTTGGATGGTTAGGAGGATAGTGGTTCCTCGAGCCCACCAGGGTTAAAGTCCTGGTGCTCGCATTTATCCTGGGTTAATTTCAGTATTTTCCGGCGATGTGCGTTCAGTGGGAGGAGACATTCCACTCGACTACGAGGCACCTATGGCGACTTCGTAAAATCTCAAGATCATATGCTGGCTCAATCTCTCGAAGGTGCTCATAGGGGTAGGGTCTGTGTGTGCGCACTTATAGCGGTGAGTGCTTGCGCGTATATATGAGCCCTTGCGTATGTACCATGTTAAAAAAATACATGTCATGATTATACGGTCACTGGCTCACCCGTACAACCCGTACAACTCTGTATTTTGTTGATGACACAAACAATTGACCAGTCAAACATTCCACATGGAACAACTAGTGTTGCACCATCGGGGCACGTAACCATGGGGCCCACCTGTCAGCCCGTATATGAAAGAAAGAAATGGTAGTTTGAGTCTGTACTGTGTTAATAAAATACATTTTAGGGTGATCATACGGTCACATGCTCACGATACAGCTCCGTAATTTATTGATGACACGATCAATTGACCAGTCAAATGGTCCACATTCAGCAGCGCACATTACCATAGGGCCCACCCTTCGGCGTGTATATGAAGGACAAAAATGGTAATAAATTCGTGGTCGGTGGGTACTCGAAGTAGTGAGACCTCAGGTTGGCAACCGCCGGCGGTGGGGGCGCGTTGATTGGGCGGTGGTGTGGGCATCGCCGGAGAAAAAGCTCGGCACGGGGGTGGGGGGGCTAAAGGGATGGCCGGTGTGGCGGTGGACTAGCGGTGGGGAGTGGTTTCGGGGCGGGTGGGACGGCATGGCGGCTCAGGTCGGCCGCGGGTGGCGGGGCTCGGCGGTTCGGCCAGTGGTGGCTGGCGGCTCAGGGGGATGGAGTTTGATGATAAACTGCAGGCCCTTGATTTCGTATCCAACGGCTGGAAAATCTAGTGACGAGAGATGAATAAGTCAGTCGACTGACGTGTAGCCTCACCCCACACGTACACAAGCAGGCACGCAAGACACGCATGCATGTAGGCGTGCAACACTGACACGTACACATAACGAACACACGCACGCATGGAGGCGTGCAACACTTACACGTACACATGCACTCACGAACACACTCACGTACGCACACATGCATGCAACACTGAAACGTACCCTTGCACGCACGCAACACTCACACGCCTGCATGCACACAGCACACGACGCAAGACACACGCTCAACCTATACATGCATGCACCCTTTGTTAAGGACATGGATTGTTATGGGTATTGATCAATCTTATCTGTGATAAGCAGAACATTGATGTTTTTGATGTTTTTAGCGGTGTTTATGAATCACAACGTATCGAACGGGCTATCGACGTAGTAGGCTTATCTACATGAAAAGGATGACATCACACTCAATGAACAATCATCGGTTTATGAAATGCCCGCTTCTGACCGCCCTGGCCACCAAAGGTTCCTCTGATGTGTGCTGCCTGCGTTGGGTCACTGACATGCAGGCCATGTACCCAAAGAGCCCACACGTCAGTGGAAGAACGGCGTGGTGTCCTACGTCAGAGTCGAGGGCGCCACTCGCTGCACGCCCGGCTGAACACGCCTCCTTGCCGCATTCACACGACTCCATGAAACCCGCCCGTGTGGAAGCCGAGAAACGCACTGTGGACACACGTCCATTCATGACCGGGTCGACATTAAACGCTACACCGGCCGAGCTCCTCTCGTCCGCCATCTATTTAATCTCCTATTTAAATGAGTCCAAATGTCGGCCAAGAATCGCACACCTCCGCCGCTCCCCCATCTCCTCCTTCACCATTTTGTCCACTCTTACAATGGCTTACGAAGAGTAGTTATTCCGCACAAGCCATTTGTCTAGGTTTGTATCTCTCACACATACCCACGTAGGTGGGGACGTGCACGAAGAGAAGAGGTGCACGCACGACGCACGTACTCCTGTCTCTTTCCCAACCACACCCGCGCGGGTACACGGTGGAGCACATTTCTGTACAAAAAGGCCGCCCACGTGGTAATTTGACCGTGTACTGGTTGTCCACTTGGTGGAGGGAGGATCGTCTACCATGGGTGAACAAACAAATTGCGACTTGACACGTTGTTAAAAAAGAGGCAAACCATGTGGGGCCTACCTTAGAGGAAAGGCTCTATACACTGGAGTACTTTTGATGTGTCTCGTCAACTCGCAGAACGAGGAGAGCTTGCTTAGTATGCCATCTCCGCCGCCCACGAGCGCGGTGGCTCGCACGATGAGGTGAAGCTTGCTTAATACTAGTAGTACTATAAGCCTTACATCCGCTCCCTCGCCCACGCGCGCGGTGGCTCGCAGGACAAGGAGAAAATTTTACTACTCCCTCCGTTTACTCCTCGTCCCTACTACCTTGGTTGGAGAGATTATCATATTGTTTGGAATATATATGTCTTTAGTACTCTCTCCATTTACTTATACAAGGCCACTATAGAAAAATACATTTTGCATCTATACAAGGCCACAAATAGTAATCGAGGCAAAAGTTACTACTCCCTCCTTTCCAGTTTATGTCTCAATTTCAAAATCTCTCAAACCAAGGTAGACGGTGAGTGGTCGAATTAGTTTCATACTCCTAGTTTGCACAAGTTATTAGTACACTCGTTTTCTGAAGAAGTTATGTTTACCGAGGCATTAATTAGAAGAATGCATGAATGACCACTAAATTTCCATGAACTTCTACATGCATTGGTGAGTTCTCTCTTGACACTGCTTGCATCGAGTGATGTAACGCAGCTCAAAATCCAACATGTGATGGTACTACTACTAGTAGAATTGAGACTTATAAAACGGAAAAATGAATGTTTTTTAGATGCGCCCCATAAACCCTAGTGGGTACGTACTTCGTAAGATCAGATTTTCCCAAAACTAAGTCTCTCAACCTTTATTTGCTTGTTTACCTTCCTGCCTCCTTGCCTCGAATAGACTATGCCAAACTCACCTACCTGCCGCGCGGGAAAATACCCGCCCTCGCCTTTTTTAGTCCAAGTTTGTATCAATGGATCGCACGAAGGAGTAGAAACCCAAGCCGTGTCTTGTACTCCACCGTCGACGCTCGCTTTCATGAATTTTGTAATCCCTATCACCGACATGTGGGACATATAGCAACCGGGTCGATGTGTCAAGCACCAAATAACAGTGCAGAACAACAGGGGGGACGCACCCAGTCATACCGCCCTAGTAGTAGTAGTAGTAGTAGTAGTAGTAGTAATGAGCAATGAGACGTCAAATCACAATGCCGCACCTTCCTAGACGAACGAAGCAACCATTATTTCACACTTTGGTTCGCCATCATCTCAAACCATGTATTACTGCTTCTGCCTCAAGAGGGACACGCGCATCGCCTTGGTACATCATGACACGTGGGACCGCATGACAGGCCATGCTCCCCTGCCGATCGCTTGGTAAATGCACCTCATTTTTACTACCATACTTCCTCCGTATTGGTTTACATGGCATGCATGTTGTTCTAGGTTGAGAATTTAACTATGTGATGAACAGTATATGTTTAGAAACTACATCCGCTTAATAATCCAATGATATACTTTTTGTGACATAGTAACTCATATTTAGTTAGTCAAATGGATGACCTAGAACTACGTGCATGCCCTATAAACCGAGACGCCTAAAAAAACGAGACAGAAAGGGTAGTTCAACATGTATCTTTTTAGATCAATATAGTCGGGATTCACCAAGGAGCAAAACCAAGTGGTAGGCTGCACCTGTCATGTTGGCGTAGCAACTCAAGCAGGGTCAGTCCACACACGAAATGGCGACACACTTAACAGGACCCCTTTGGCCGACATGTGGCTCATCCACCGTCTTCTTCCACGTGCGATGCACCAAATTACAGTTCAGAGCAGCGCTTGGAATGGGAGGCTATAACACCCTCGATGCGACTATATCTCCCACGTGTCGAGGCACGACTTAGAGGCATAATCGCATTGAAGGCATATGTCGCAAGTTAGGCAATCTTCACAACATCCCATGTAATATGATAATAAAAGGGGAGATAACATAGTTGGCTTACACTCGCCACGTCAATCAAGTACATAAACAACATTACATCAACCAAACACTCATGGCCCGACTACGGCGCCAAAATAAAAGAGAACCCAACATGCGACACGGTCCCGATCACCCCCAACTGGGCACCACTACTGATCATCAGGAAAGGAAACATAGTAACGTTGAGAGTCCTCGTCGAACTCCCACTTGAGCTCGAGCGCGTCACCTGAGCGGAATCATCAGGCCCTGCATCTGGTGTAATAGTAATCTGTGAGCCACAGGGACTCAGCAATCTCGCACCCTCGCGATCAAGACTATTTAAGCTTATAGGTAAGGCATGGTAAATATATGTGCAGCTGCAGCAAGCGACTAGCAAGTATGGTGGCTATCCTGTTCGCGAAGGAGAGCGAGAAGAGGAGGCAAAGCGCGAGCGGGAAACTAGAGAGCAACCTGCGCAAACATTACTCCAACACCGTGTCATCTTCCTGGACTCCGCCGAGAAGAGGCCATCACGGTAACACACTCAGTTGATTCATTTTAATTAAGTTAAGGTTCAAGTTATCTACAACCGGAAATTAAAAAAATTCCCATCTGCGCATAACCGCGGGCACGGCTTTCGAAAGTTCAAATCCCTGTAGGGGAGACCCAACTTAGCCCATGACAAGCTCTCACGGTCAACGAAGGAATAGACCTCCTCCCAAGACGTTCCCATCAGGCTCGGTATCTCGGTTCTTCAAGACACTTCGACAGGTTAAAACAAGACCAGCAACACCGCCCGAATGTGCCGACAAATCCCGATAGGAGCTGCACATATCTCTTTCTCAGGGCACACTCAGATAGGTCAATCTACGAGTAAAACCAACCCTCGGGTTTCCCCGAGGTGGCCCCGCAGGCTGCCTGGTTCGGACCAACACTTAGGGAGCACTGGCCCGGGGGGGGGGGGTTTAAACAAGATGACCCTCGGGCTCCAGAAACCCAAGGGAAAAAGAGGCTAGGTGGCAAATGGTAAAACCAAGGTTGGGCATTGCTGGAAAAGATTTAATCAAGGCAAACTATCAAGGGGTTCCCATTATAACCCAACCGCGTAAGGAACGCAAAATCCGGGAACATAACACTGATATGACGGAAACTAGGGCGGCAAGAGTGGAACAAAACACTAGGCGAGAGGCCGAGCCTTCCATCCTTTACCAAGTATATAGATGCATTAATTAAATAAGATATATAGTGATATCCCAACAAGTAAATAAATGTTCCTACAAGGAACGGCCTCCAATCTTCACCTGCAACTAGCAACGCTATAAGAGGGGCTGAGCAAAGCAGTAACATAGCCAATCAACGGTTTGCTAGGACATGGTGGGTTAGAGGTTTGACATGGCAATTTGGGAGGATTGAAAGCAAATGGTAGGCATCGTAGCATTGGCATAGCAAAAGAGCGAGCAAACTAGCATAGCAAAGATAGTAGTGATTTCGAGGATATGATCATCTTGCCTGCACAGTTGTCAGAGTTGACTGGATCCTCGAAAGCAAACTCAACGGGCTCCTCGTTAAAGAACTTGTTTCCCGGATCTACCCAAACAAGACAAACAAGAAACAAGGACACAAATCAACCACGTGCAACTCAAACAACATGATGCAAAGATGGTATGCTATGCGGGATGCGATGCGGGATGCATATGCAAGATTTGACAAGGGATGCATGACCCTGGACTCAACTTGTGAATCCAAGTGTGCCACTGGAAAGATGAGATGAAATCTCTTGAAAACGATATAAAGAACGCCGGAATCGGAGTTACGGTTTGGAAATGGCAAGCAATTCAAATATGACACCGGTCTGCGATTTACAGCAAGTAGCCATCTAAATGCAATGAGATGAACATTCTACAGCAGCCCAACATGACAACAAAATACATGGTAGGGATGCATTCAAGATGCTTAAAAAAAGCCTAGCACTGAGCTACGGCCAATTCATCAATTAACAGCTTCAAACAAGCATGGCAAAAATGCATATGCCAAACAGATCTCAGACTCAGTGAAATTAACACTTGTCTGGAATTTCTGATCAGGTAGCACTCTTCGGAGCAACAAAACTACATTCTACGGGACCTGAACATGGCAAAGTAAAGCATGGCATGGAGCTACTCAAAGAGCTTAACAAAAGTCGCTTAGTGACCTTGAGCCAAAAGGGATCAGAAAATACAATTGCAAGCATGTGAACATGGCAAAAACATAATCAGTTTTCGGACTTAGAGAAAACTGGCACATGCTGAAATATATCTCAAGTAGGCATGTTTACGAGCTCGATGCCCTCACTACGGAGAAATTCATGATAAGCTAAGCATACACCCATCAAGAATACACAAAATTCAAGCTAGACATGGCAAGAACAATAACATAGCATGCACGGATCAACTACAACATCATCGGCAAAATTGCAAACAAGTTGACAATCTGCCCAGATTCACAAAGTAGCAAAAGTAGAGCTCGATTGACTCAAGCTAGGTTACTCCATAATTTCAAAAAAATACATGGATGGATAGAGCACTACAAGATTAACAAAACATCCTTACTGATCATCCTCAAAAGAGGCACGGATCATTAGGAAACAACATGAACATATGGCAACATGAGATAAACAGCTCAAGGACTTGGTGGAATTGCTAAGTCCCTGAAATTAGAATTACCAAGTGCACCACTTTGCAAGCTTGTGCTATTCACCACACACATCAAAAAAAATACATGGTTTGCACCTCTGGAAAGATGACAAAGCCCTTAACAAAACATATGTAGTACTCATGGGCATATCATGCACACAATAATCATGGCAAAAATGACAAATATCTAAATGGACTAGCAGATCTGACAATTATCTCAAGTAGCCCTCTTCTAACAGCATTTCGGGCATCAAGATGAACTCAAATGAAAATGATGCAATGGAATGAAATGATGTACTCTCTGAGATGAACATTTTGATATGCTATATGTCCAAATCGGAGATACCGATGCAAAGTTAGGGCAGGTCAAAGTATGCAACATGAATCTGAGAGAGGGGGAGAAAGTCCACCCTCGGGTTAGGGTTTCAGATCGGATCTGGATCGGGGGCACGCGGATCGAGGTGGCCGGACTCTCGCCGGAGTCGGCGCCGGAGTTCGCGGGGAGGCGGCTGCCGAAGCTCACCGGAGGAGCGGAGGGCGGCGGGGTCGCCGCAGCTCGGTCGCCCGCGCGTGGCTGCGCCGGCCAGCGGGAGCGGCGCGGCGGGGCCCGGCCGGAGCTCAGGCGCCGAGCCTCGCCGGAAAGGGCGGCGCGGCAGAGGAGCAAACCGCGGGGCGGCGGCGCGAGGTAGGAGAAGCAGCGACGGCGGGGCGCGGTAGGCGGCGGCGAGCGGCCGCGGGGGCCGGCCTTGGGCTTCGCGGGCCTCCGCGGTGCGAGGAGGCAGAGGGCCACGTGGCGGCGGGTGATTGGGCGGCGGTGGCAGCGCGGACGCGTCCGGGCCGGACGGATAATGTCTAGCGCGGCGCGAGGGGTGGATCTAGGGTTTTTTTTGGGGGGGAAGGAGAAGGAGATTTTCGGGGTTGTCTATTTATAGGCATAGAGGGAGCTAGGAGAGTCCAAATGAGGTGCGGTTTTCGGCCACGCGATCGTGATCGAACGCTCTAGATGATGGAGAGGGTTTTGGTGGGTTTTGGGCCAAATTGGAGGGGTGTTGGGCTGCAACACACACGAGGCCTTTTCGGTCCCTCGGTTAACCGTTGGAGTACCAAACGAAGTCCAAATGGTACGAAACTTGACAGGCGGTCTACCGGTAGTAAACCAAGGCCGCTTGGCAAGTCTCGGCCCAATCCGGAAATGTTTAATCCCCACACACGAAAGAAAGGTAGAAATGACCACCGGAGGAGAACGAAGCGCCGGAATGCAAAACGGACAACAAGGAAAATGCTCGAATGCATGAGACGAACACGTATGCAAATGCAATGCACATGATGACATGATATGAGATGCATGGCAACAACAACAACGCACAGAGACAAAGATCCGAACCCGAGAAAATAAAATAACTTAACGCCGGAAACGGCAAGAGTTGGAGTACAAATTGGGAAAGTCACATCCGGGGTGTTATAGAGGCACCCCGGTCGTAGCATCGCGGTAGTAGAAAATGAGTGATGAGGGGTCAAATCACAAAGCCCCACCTTTCTCGCATTAAGCTGGTCGGACGAAGCAACCATCATTTCAATCTACGGCGTAAGAGCATAAAGAAAAGATAAAACCAATGATGCGTGCGGTAGCTACCTAGGGCACCCTAGGGTAGGGGTCTCCACTACATATCATTGTTTTGAAAGCGCCTACACTACAAATCGGCTTCTCCCTCGTCCTCTTGAAGAAAACCGATGATGCGTGCGGCAGTAGGGTTTGTAGGAGTACTACTACGGAGTGCGGGGCCACATCGTAGTAAACGAGAGAGGGATTGAGTTCGAGTCGACGCCTTAAATATGTGTGGGCCGCTTGGTTTTAGGGGAACGAGGCAGCATTTTGGGCACGGGGACCAGTGGAGATATAGTACGTACAAAAATTGTGGATGTAGGTTCGAACGAAAGGAAATGATGCATGGGCCCTGCATTTTGATATACCCGGGGCCGCGTGAAATTTTCTACTCTACTCAAAACTAGTAAGGTACACATGCATTGAACGCATGAGATTTCGAAACCAAATTATGAATAAATACACACTATAGCATGTAAAGCTTTGAGTCATATATGGATGATGTAGATGTTCGTCTAATTCTTATAGTTCATCTCATTCAAAATCAATTAGTTTTACAAAAATGTTAAGATTCATGGGGTTGTGCATTGTAAAGAACAATGTAAAAAACAAATAATGGCAATTCGTTTAGAAAAAAATCAATTATGATACGGAAGATTCTAGAACAAAGGAGAAGTGCTTCTGTTTTGAGGTTTGTGCATTATGCTTAAGTTCAACCATGGAGTCTTCTAAATTGTACATGTGGCAGATCTGGTGGAATGTTGATCATATCCAACGGCCAGTAGTACTCGGATTTTCCATCTCTGCACTGTCAGATTAGCTTCATCCAGTGACCATCTTTCAAAGTTATTCGCACACTATATAGTTCTTGTGCCATAGTTGCATGTCTTGGAAAAAAGCTACTAGTGGGTTGTACTAGCTATTTAGGAATAGAAGATGTATACATGGAAGTTGTAGGGAAAGAGATGACATGGAGTATCTCATTTCCTATGTGTAGGGATTGGAAAAGGGATGTCATTTGGTTCACATCATAGGAACTTTTCTATTGAGTCTAGAGATGACATGTATCTCAATTCCTATGAGGAGGGATTAGAAAAGAGATGTAATTTGGTTCATATCATAGGAACTTTTCTATTGAATACACTGTCGGATGCCGATCTAACGGTTCTTACGACGTTCGCCAGGAAAAGGCTTGTGGCGAACATTTTTCAGATAATGATTTACGGAAACATGCATTGCATTTATACGTGCCCCCTCCACTACAAAAAAATACACTTCCGTGATGATATGTGTTTGTCACAGTAGGTCACGTTTTCTGTCATGCATGTACATCCATGACAAATTTATGACAGAATCAAGATAGTCATACATGTGCTGTTGTAGAAGTGTTGCATGACATTACCAAAATTATCATCACGGAAGTGTCCACTTCCATGACGATAAATCGCGTGTCACAAAAGTGCTTTCGTCAAGGGTGACTGACACGTGGCATCCACCGTAACGGAATACTGTTAAGCTATCGGGTCCGATTTTGGATCCGATAACCCGTTAATAGCCCCGACCAATGGGTATTTTCCACGTGTAAAATCATTATTGGCTGGAGGAAACACGTGTCGGCTCACCGTTGGGACAGATGTCATCCACTCATTGGACCCAAAGTGCCTATGATACGTCGACACGTGGCACGACCCAACAGAGGCCCATTCCTGTGAAAAGGCCGGCCCGTTTGAATTGGTAAAAAGGTGGCGGGCCAGCCCTCGGCAAGCCTATTAACGGCATATTCGCATATAGCCCATTTACAGCCCGTTAACCCAGGGCCCGTTTACATCCTATCCGAATTAGGCCCGGTAGCGTCATCTGGCCTGTCCAATATAATTCCAGACCATTTTAACTTCTGGCCCATGTATGGCCCATGACGTCTTTCGGCCCGTATAAGGCCCTTATTACTCTCGGCCCATTAACGGCCTGTGGTAAAACTTGCCCGTAATGAACAATGTATCACTTTATACCCATTAACGGCACGTGGTGAAACTGGCCCGTAATGAGTACTGCATCATTTTACACCCATTAACGGCCCATTATTCCATTGGACCATTTCCAGCCCATGTTACCTTTCGGCCTTATCGAGGCCCATTTATTCTTGGGCTCATTTCCACATCCGTTTACTTACGGCCCGTTACTGTCATTTTCTGCTTCTGGGCCAAAGTCAGCCCATGGTTACAGTTGGCCCGTTTGTGGCCCGTTAATACGTTGGGCTGTTTTTATAGCGTCATCAAATTACAGCCGATTAACGATGCCCCATCATGGTCGGCCCATGAACGGACGATTTCAACTCTAGCCTATTTACAGATATAATGTGGTCTGTTATTGGCCCATGTTTGGCCAACTGATCATAAGCCCGTAGAAGGCCCATTGATGATACGGCCCATAGAAGGCCCATTGTGTCTACGGCCCGTATAAGGCCCATTGTTTCTATGCCACATGGAAGGCCCATTGTTTCTACGGCCCTCAGAAGGCCCATTGTTTCTATGGCCCATAGGAGGCCCATGTTAACTACAGCCGGTGGGCATCAAAGTTCGCCACCAGTGAAAATATAGGGAACACCCTACACTATACAAAAATGGCTTGCTGTTTTCTTCAGCCGGTGGCTGCACATTGAGAACAAATTTTGTATCGCACCAAAACAAATTACAACTATAAAACAAAAGGAAGGTTGGCATAAAAGTTAACAATCTAGCAGATAAATGCACCACGAGAAGTTCAGAAGCTCAGTTCATTTGACCTGACTGTTACGTTTTCATGTTGTATTGTCCGATGGAGCACCATAACCTTCGCCTTCAGTTCTCCTAGGCTCCTGAACAACATAGCAAATGTATGATAGTCTAGTTTCAAAACCATGCATATTTTCACAACATCGAACAATGTCTCTCCTTGTTTCACAAAGGGTCTCTGTTAGGGAATGGACTTGTGTCTGGAGCGCAGATACAACATTGTTTTGAGCTTGCATATCTTGATCATGAGGCAGTTTGGACGAGATTGCCTTAACAACCAAGCCAGCATTACGCAGGAACGTGCTTTTGGCACTGTTAGTGGACAGGTATTGACCCACTGCAGCAAGAGCTGACATTGCGGTTATAGTTGCCTCGCCACCTTCAAAAGGTGGCGGTTCCACCATTTTTTCCATAGCTTGCTGAAATTTGTGGTTTTACATTAGTAGTACAAGAACAGAAGATATTAAGGAGGCAGCAAAACCAAAAAAAATAGCTTTGGTCTATATACAGAACTTATTCTGGTGAACCCATGTAAAATAATAGTTGTATTTTATTGCAAAGTACATAATAAAACCATGTCCCAAACATATGACCATGTACCATCGCTAATGTATTGTCTATTTCTTCACATTGTATTGAGGGCTAAGGATAAAGAGACGAAGTTTATAATACGGTAAGCATAGTATGACATCATTCATATCACAAAACAACTGAGAACACACAAACAGGCAATTGTAACATTGTGTGGGCAAGTCCAGCACGGAACTAGATTAGAGGTCAAGATCAAAGTAACATCACTCCTCTCTTTTAAACCTTGTAAGGTGTAATGATACGCTAAGACAATTGTGTATAAAATTGAAAAGAGTAATAGACATTGGCTGCAAACCATGTAGTTCAAGGCACAATTCAGAGTAAGTAGTAGTTAAAAGGCATGAGGATAAATGACTTACAACAACAGCTTTGACTGGTGTAGTCATGCCCTTCTTCTTGCTGGTGTGACAGTCCTTGAAGATTTCGACAGGATTTGGTTCAGGTACTTTTTGGTCCTTGCGGGCTTTCCTCTGCATTTGGAACAAGTCAATATAGATATGATAATATGGTATAGCGAAAAGAGTGAAACAGCAGCTAATTACAAGAGCCTCGCAGTGTGCAATATAGCTACGAGATCCTGTCGTCTGTTGGAATTTCACTTTCGTACAGTTGGCCTTGTTCTTTGAATAGTTCACCTACAAGAAGATAGATTTGTGTGGCACATGCGTAAATAGGACTTCAACATGTGATTTGATCACATATATATAATGTACCTCATACTTCGGATCAGACCAATGTTTAACGAGGCCTCTCCAGTCTTCATCAGATATATTTTCCACTTGAGATGTTTGGGCAAGTTCACTGTTAGCCTTGCCTTCAAAGTGAGTTTTCCTCAAGTTCTACCGATACAGTTGCAAAGCAGACTTGAAAACATGGGTCCAAGCTTGTCTGGTTGCATAATCTTGGCTATCCAACTTGAACCTCATCTGTTGAAAATTATGGGAGTCTCATTATCAGCAACCTAGAAAGTATTGGACAAAGCAAGACGATATTACTAGTTTCCATATGGAACCATACTTATAGATAAATTGTCGAGGAAGGTGTTGAACTAGGTTTCGTCTTTGTCATTCCTGTACTGAATCCATGTTGGGAGGATACGTACATAGGGATGGCAATGGGTCGGGTTTGGGGTGGGTGGAGCTGGTCCAAATCCAACCCATAACCCATCTTCCTACCCTCTGCCCATCCACCAAATTATCCATGGGCACAACTTGTGCCCATGCCCAAACCGGCTGGATACCCACATACCCATGGAGCTCCATGGGCATAGAAAAGTCAGCATGAAGCCTTCACAAAGATCAAATTAACTCATCATCATTCACTCACAAATGACAACATAAACTACATGCATAAGTAGGCAACAAGTAATACCATGAGTCTTTAAGTGTGACATACCAGAGGTTGATTCTGCAGCATATAGCTTATGGCACCAGTTGCATATTGCCTGCCATTTCCCATTGATCCGCTCTTTCTACTGTCACTGGCATATGGCCCCACATGTCATACGGGTATCCACCGAATATCCATGGAGCAGAAACTATAACCGTGCCCAACCCGACTATTCGTGGGTATCCATATCCAAGGACCCATGGGTAGAGATGCGCTCCATACCCTTGCCCAACCGGGTCGGGTATCCATGGGTATCCAGATCCATGGATAAAATTGCCATCCCTATATGTACATGACACCTAACAGCAATCGCTGCCTCTGATACTAACTTGGCTGACTCTGTAGCATCACGTGGCCTTTTTAAACCTGCCTCAAAACGGATCTCCATTCTTCCTCCTCTAGATTTAGTTAACTATCGAGCATTATCCCTGATGTTTGTTTCCTCTTGCACCTAGGTGCTAGTCCAACAACTAACATAAGAAGTGTTAGTGTACATCATTCTGTGAGACTACATATAGCATGCAACTGTAACTTGACTCCAGCAACTACCTTCTTGCTGTTGAAGCTCACAAAGTTCATCTGATCTTGCCAACTCATCTTGTGTCAAGAGTGCTTCGGAAGTAGTGTCAAGTGGCAAGGGAGCTTGGGAACATGCTGCTAGCTGAGTTGAAAAATGAGTAAATCATGCAGCTGGTGGTACTGTAGAGGGTGTTGCAACAACTAGAGTTGTCTCTGCTTGTTTGGTGATAGATATTTGTTTCTGTTTGGCTTGTTCTGTAGCTCGTGTAGCATGGGATACCCTGTCGGTACAATTTTCCGCTGGACTTTGACCTCCTATTGCACCATCAGTACCAGCAGAATCTGCAGGATTGTTCCGCTTCCCTTTCCCTGTCGTTCTGTCTTGCTTCCTCTTTCTCTGTGCCATGTTAAGTCAAGTCATCAAGAAAAACGAATAACAATTTAGTTCTTCAGAACAAATGTACTTTGATGTAAGAACATGGTGTGATAGACAGATATTGTATGTTCTAGAAACAGGAACACGTGTCTTAGTCACAAGTATAATGTGTAAAGTAAGCAGATGAAATTCAACAAAACTAGAAGCAATACAAGCAAGACATCATACATAAAATGCAACCACATATAACAGTGCCAAGTTAGAGGGAGCACCTGTGATGGTGCACTAGGGGAGACGTACTCATCACAAAAACAGCTACGTTGAGTGTCTATGCATGTGTTGTCTTGGAAATCATCTTGGGGGGATGGAGGAGTAGAATCTGTAGAGGCCCTCCATTTGGAAGGAGCACCTTCATCCACTGCCTTGCTAACTTCCTTCCGCTTTATTGATTTTGAATTTTCAAGTAAAACCGACAATAAAAAGCAATAAAATTCACTCTTCAGAACTCATTCGTGCATGATACTGACAATCACTACTTTGATGTAAGGCACACACATGATTCCAGGATGGAATAATACGAAAAATAGGACGACATGGCATATTCACAAGTGTTTGTGTAAACTAAGCATAAACTATTTCACCAAATAAGAAGCAATGCTAGCTAGACACCATGTGAAAGATGCAACCAATATGACTTTGCCAAGTTAAAAGTGTTCCATCATGAATGGCATTTCAACAAATTAGAAGCAGCGCATGCTATAAATCATATCAAAGATGCAACTAATGTCACACTGCATATACTGAAGGTGTCTCGTCATATTGATTTATGCAGGATACGAAAAACAATAGACAGATGTACTATGTACTAAATACAGGAATGCATGTCATTAACAGGTATAATGTATAAGCTAAGCAGAATAGTACATGCAGTTTAACCAGATTGGAAGAATTACAATCTAGACACCCTATGCAACATGCAACCACATATCACACTGCCAAGTTAGAACAAGCACCTGTGATGCTAGTGTAGGGGAAATGCAGTAATCAACTATAGAGCTACGTTCACTATCTTCATCTAGCCTTGATGTTTCTTGAGAATCATGTCGGGAGGCTGACGCTGCATTCTTTAAATGAGGAGTAATCCACTTACTTGACTGCCTCATCATAAGTGATTGATGAGCGATACACAAGAACATTATTGTGATGTAAGAACATGGTTAATACATAGATGTACTAGTATGTACCAAAAACAGAAAGGCATGTCATATTCAAAGGTATAATGTGTAAGCTAAGCAGATGCAATTTAACCATTTTGGAAGCAATACAAGCTAGACATCCGGCTGTAGTGGTGAGCATGATCATCTAGGACCTGAGAGCCTGGTGGGAGGCGAGCTGCTTCGACACCATCGCGGATTTTTAGTTGGCTTCCAGGTGATGCCTCTCTTTGCTGGGTTTGTCACTGGCTCAGCCAGTGCCCTGACTAGCTATTTGTCTTCTGGTGCTCACGGGATGGTGGTTCCTGTAAAATATATCTTTCTTATCTTAATAAAGACCGACTTCGCCGTTTCGAATACAAGCTAGACACCATATGGAACATGCAACCACATATGACACCGCAAAGTTAAACCAAGCACCTGGGATGGTGGTTCATTGCGAGTGAGGTCAACAACTCCAGACCTACGTTTACCGTCTCCATCTGCTGACACTGCACCCTTTATAGCATTTTAACGTGCCGTGCTTACCCGCGTAGAAAGCTGGAGCAACTTCTCTCTTTTCTTTTCTGCTTCTCTTGAGGGAGACTCTGAAATACCCTTGCATAAAAACACAATAGTGAGAGTATGGGTGAAGTGTGTGTAGAACTAGTGCATTGTAAAAGTAGCAGATACTAGGTGACTGAAAAATAAATGACAGGAGACATATGATAGCTCTACAACATTGCATGGCAAACAAAATTAGATTCTACTCCATATGATTTTGTAATATATGAGCACAAGAAATGCAGGTACTCCTCCAGCACAGCACCACATGTGGTCATATCAAGATAACAGTCGACTGAAAATAAATAGGTCAGTCGATTCTTTTAATGAACTGTCCGATCTATAAGGAACAGGCAGATGGCCTTCGTCTACCTCCCGCCAGTCACTGTTGACGATCTTTCTTGAACCGCCAGCGACCACCGGCCCAGAGCCCTGCCTCCGCCGCCCCGCCCTCCCCTCGACCTCACACCACCGCCGTGCTTGGCAGCGCCCCCGGGCCATCCCTTTAATCCCGGCCAACCTCCAGATCGGGCGCTAGTAGCTCTAGGCCCCACACGCCCCTAAGATAAACACCGAGGGACTGCTTCCCCGGCGTAATAGGCGGACTAGCGCCTGTTACGCTGGGGAATGCTTCCGTTAATTGGGAATCAACTGACCAGGAATTGCAATTCAGGGGGGGGGGCGACGGACCTCTAGCTAAGGTGAAATAGTATACGAGGAGAAACCTTTTGCATCGCGAGTTACTAGGAACATCTAGTATCAAGAAGAAGCGGTCAACTAGTGTCTTCTGTGGGATGAATACCGTGCAAGCAGACACGTAAGATTTGCACGAATAAGGGAAGAGGAGTACCATTTTCGGTTGCCAGTGTGGTCGCCTCCACATGTCGGGCGGATCTTCTTTTCTTTGCCGGGGAAACCGATGTTCTGGAGGGTGCAGGCTTGGACGAACCCATGGACAAATTGTTGACTGTGTTGCTGTGGCCGTATGTCGGTGGAGGGGAAGCTGATCCGAGGCGGCAAAGGACGGCGTAGCAGGAATAACTTTGGTGCGGTGGAGGGTGGCGAAGTTGGAGCGGCAGCGGTGAGGCGCAGGACAGCGTGGTTGAACTGGCTCGGGTACGGATGGCTCGGCCTCGGCTTCAACTACTAGCTATGGAGGGCGTTGCGGTTGAGGTTGCGGTGCATGACGACGTCGGGGTATCGGCTCCGGCGTGATGTAGGAGGGCGGCGGTTGATGGGTGGAATGGGGTGGCGGATGGAGGACGCCGGGGTTTCGCGGCTGGTGGAGAGGTACTTTTTGCGCCCACGGAGTACGAATGGGGAATCGAACGGGTGGGCAGGGGGGAACCATGTTTCGGTCAGGGACGCGCTTGTTTTTGGCTTTTGTGAACAGAAGATGGGACGCGCTTGTTTGAAATTTTGGGAAAGTACAAACTTTGCCCCCCTCTTAAATTTCGGACCTACCACGGGTCCGGGGTAGGATGGTAATCCCAGGTGTCCCAAATAGTGGGCGGGAGCGATTTCGGCCGCGCGCATGTGTGCTTAGGCAGCCATTATGTATGATTTATTTTGGAGGCGGTTGCGTGGCGTCTAGATGAAGCTACAAACCTACCCCGGTTTAGACCTTTGGACGTCGGGCCAATCTACAATCAACAGCTCACAAGTTTCACATTATGTTAATTACGTAACTCGGACTACGTAGCTGTAGCATTACTTGTCCTAAAAAACCCAACTAAGCCAACCTCCCAGCATATCGCGCGGGAAAAGACCCGGCCGCGCCGTTTTTGTTGGGATTACCGGATTACTCATAGTAGTATCGATGGATCGTGCGAAGCAACAAGTTTTTTTGAGGGGACGAAGCACCTAGTTTAAAATGAAAAAGGTGGTACACTCACAGCACCCCTTTCACGGTCGCTTTGCACCCCACACACGTTCGGTCCTGCACACAGCTCACGCAAACGGAACACCCTTCGGCTTGCCTCTTCACTGACACGTGGGACTGCACTTGGAGAAACCGACCATGCGCCAAACTCCCCCCGCCCACCGTGCAAAAATCCTCCCCCCCCAAAATCCCCCCCCCCCCAAATCCTAGATTCAGCCGCCCTTCGACCAACTAGCCAATAATATTCCCCAAACCCCCTCCCCCCGTCCCCCTCCACTCCATTTGCTCCGCCAAAGCCGCCCTCCCCGCCACGCCGATACATCGGTGCCGCGGTTCATCGAGGGGACGCACGGTGATCCTCTCGCTCCCACAGTACGCTCTCGTAGACTGCCATCCTCTAGCTGCACGGCCACCGCCGGCGACGTTCTTGTGGAGGCGCACGGCGGTCAGCGCCGCCACCGCTGGCGACATTCGTGTGGAGACGCACGGCGGTCAGCTTCTCCCATGGTACGCGCATTCTAGACTGAGGCCCCGTGCATGTCGGTGTAGCGCTGAATGTTATTTGATAGACGATGTTAATCTCACTATTTGCCCAAGTAGTTTACAGTCAATATGCTCTGCTTAAGAAGATTCCTTGCCCTGTTCTGCACTCAATCTTCTTAGCTGAGATGGCATGCCAAGGCCGATTAGTTGCTAAAATATCCTGCCATATATTTATTGTGACGTAGATTGCCATGGTCTAGTAGCCAATCTGTTAGGGGAAATAGCTCTACACCGTTTTATACTCGATCTTTGTTGTTGCGATGGCCTTCGATAGTTCGATGGCTGTGTGCTCAGCCTCATTGACTGCTGAAATAGCCTGCCATAATTTAGCACTCAAATCTGTTTGTTGAATTAGCTTTACATATATTTCGTTACTTAGATCTGCTCGTCCAAATATCTTGCCATAGCTTTAGACATCGACCTAGGTATTTTCTTCTGGACTTCATAAAAAAGCATATATGTTTTTCCTGTAATATCTAGTTGAAGAACTAATTTGTATGTCTAACAGATGGACATGACTTGGATAACTTCTGCTCGAAGATTCTCCGCTGCATATGTCAAGGGGGTTGAAAACTTCATGAACTTTATCAGAGCTGAGTACGGTGGTCTGAAATCCGATGTGCTCTACCCGTGTAGCAGTTGTATGAATTTAGTTACAATACCCCAGTCAACTATGCAAAATCATCTACACTTGTATGGGATCTCAGTCACATATACTAGGTGGGTTCATCATGGTGAAGCTGTGAACGTCAATATTATTGACTACGTGGAAGCCGTACATCACCATCTTGATCTGCCTGATGCTCAGGTGGAAGAGGAGGAGGAGGTGGTGGCGGAGCCAGTGAGTTTGACAAACATTGAAACAATGCTACAAAATTCTCGTGTATTCCGTGAACTTTCACCTGTAGAAGAAAACCGGTGGGACCGCATGTTGGAACAATGCAACGTGGCTGTCACCCTAGGAAATAAGTTGTCAGTATTCTCAGCTATGGTCACCTTTCTTCAGGTGAAGACATCAGAGCGGATGTCCAACAAATCATTCGATGCGATGTTGGTTGCTTTCCGCAAAGCTTTCCCAGATGCGTCCGAGCTACCACACACCTATAGTAAAATGAAGAATATCCTTCAATGAGTTGGAATTGGATATGATATGATCCATGTGTGTAAGAATAATTGTGTTCTGTTCCAGAAGGATTATGCCAAATTAAGTGAACACTCGAAATGCAAATCCTCAAGATGGAAAGATGGCGATGCTGTGAAGAAGATTCCTCATGATGTTCTGAGACATTTTCTAATTACACCAATATTGCAGAGGTTGTTTCATGATGCTGAAACAAGAGAGGATGTATTGTGGCATTCTAGGAACCAGGAGTACAGAGACCAGAATGTAATGAGCCATCCATCACATGGTAGTGAGTGGAAAAGCTTCAATCAGAAGCCCAAAAGTTTGCTGCTGACCCGAAAGACATTAGACTTGGCTTAGCTTCAGATGGATTTAACCCATTTGGCCACCAGAGCGCCACATATAGCATGTGGCCAGTGCTTGTTATCCCTTACAACATGCCTCCAATTGTCTGCACCAAAGAATCAAACTACATGATGGCCTTGCTCATCCTAGGTCCAAAAAGTCCTAGAAAGGATTCTGATTTGTTCATGGAGCCTCTTGTGGAGGAACTTCAACAGCTATGGAGGGGTGTTCTCACTCGAGACCTATATAGCAGCCCACCAGCTGATTTCTTTCTGCGTGCTATTATAATTTGGTGCATCCATGATTATCTGGCATTGGGCACTATGTCAGGGCGAACGACACATGGTTACAATGCATGTGTTCGCTGTGACAGGAATCCGATGTCATACGCAATACTTAGCAAGATCTGTTACATTGGACACCGCCGTTTCCTTGCCAAGGACAAGCCGCATCCTAGAAAATACTGAAGACATGTGTTCAATGCAAAACATGAAAACCGTGATGCGCCAAAGAGTCTCACCGCCGATGCGTTGCAAGTGGAATTAGAGAAGGTCAGGCATATTACACCAGGAAACCATCCAGATAATGGTAGCGGGAAAAGGAAGCGTGGCAAGGCAGAAAAGAGATTATTGTTTACGCGCAGGTCCACTTTGTGGGACTTGGAGTATTGGAAAGATTTGGATCTGCGGCATAATCTTGATGTGATGCACATCGAGAAAAATATATGTGACATCATTATCTACACACTTCTTAATATCGAAGGCAAGACGAAAGATACCTTAAAATCTAGGATTGATTTGACACACCTGGGTATTAGACAGGATTTGCAGGTGCAAGTTGAAGGTAAACCACGGGATATGGCCCCAGCTGTGTCCATCTTGGACAAGGTAAAAATAAAAGAATTATGCAAGGTCCTGTCACGTGTGAGATTCCCACATGGATTGCTTCCAACCCTGAAAGGAGAGTCAGTGCAGATGGAGACAAGGTACAAGGGTTGAAAACTCATGACTGCCACGTCCTACTTCAAAGGGTTTTACCTGTTATCCTTAGAGGATTGGGCCACCCTGACTTATACAGAGCAGTTACAGACTTGGGACAATTCATCAGGGAACTCTGCAGTAGAAATATCAGGATAGATGCTTTGGGGCGTCTTAGAGACAAGATACCAACTATCCTATGCGACCTTAAGAAGATATATCCTCCAACCTTCTCTGATGTGATGGTTCATTTGGCTGTTCATTTACCTGAAGAGGCACTACTTAGAGGTCCAGTACAGTATGGCTGGATGTACCCTATTGAAAGGTGGCTAGGAACTTTCAATGGCCATGTTAGGAACAGAGCTAGACCCAAGGGTTCCATTGCAGAGGCCTACATTTCTAGAGAAGTGTTGACATTCTGCTCAAAATACATTGAAACAGCTGATCAGCTTAGCAAAGACATGGGTGAAGACAATACCTAGCTCAATTTTTTTGATTATTCTGTTCGAGTTACAGGGAAGAGTCAACAAGAGGACAAACCTAAAGATTTGGACAAAATGGTTTGGTATGTGTTGAATAACTGTCCTTATATCAAGTAAGTGCTAAGTACTATAGCTTATACATCATAATCTACTAAACTTGCAGAACATTCTTATCTATTTAGATGTTTGACGCGATCACTATGTTGTGCAGCATCTACAAAAAGGAGTTACAGCTGCAAAATCCAAGAAACATTGACAAACTGGTTATGGAAGGATTGGCGAAATGGTTGAAGAGCCATGTAAGCTTTTGAATTGCACTGTTAGTTTTTTAATATATTGAGTACATAAGATTATCAGCTTGTGCATTTTCTAAGCATATGTTAAGAAGATGCGGGAGGATGGGTAGGCAGTTGATGATGCCCTTTACTCACTAGCAATGGGTCCTGATACTCGGGTAAGACATTATGAATCTTGCGTTGTTGGAGATGTGCGCTACAACACCCTTGCATGAAATGAAGGAAGGAAGACACAAAACAGTGCCATCATGAGCACGGATACATATGACAAAGAGATAACTGAAATATATGCTAACATAACAGACATTGTTCAGTTGAAGTATATCTCCAGTTTCGAGGATCATCGGTGTGTGGTTCTGTTGTGCTGTCGTTAGTATAACCTGTTTTCCAGGATCGCAAACCCCAGAGCTGATGATTATTTCAAATCCATCAATGTCAAGGCGGCGTACCATACCAACGAGACTTTTATTTTGGAAAAATCAAGCAACACAGATATTTTTCTTGGAAGACACATTTGTACGTAGCGATGACTGGAGAGTAGTGCAAAGGTTTGAGCAGAGGAATTCATTTAATGAAGTTGCACAACAAGATGATGCTTACACTGCTCCTGATGTACAAGATAACATAGATGTTCCTAATATCTTTGAGAACCATCACGTCAACGATCCCAGAGAAAAGATTGCCTGTCATGCTATGGACATACATGAGTTGATCAAGAAGAAGCCAATGTTCGAGGACGTTGAGGACGAAGAAGAAGATGACACCGTGGGGAATTACGATTCAAACTGATACACATGGCGAAGATGTTGACGCTGCTGCTGCGGATGATGATTACATTGCTTTTGTCATATTTGCCTATCACAAGACGTTTTTTATCTACTATGTGAAATTGTGTTTGCTACGACAACTGAAACCTGATGAACATGTTGTTTAGTATTTTCCTGTGAGAACATCACTTGTTATGTATGCTGATTTGTGTTTGGTGATTGTATGACGAATAAAACATGATGACATTGTTGTTTAGTGGTACTCATATTTGGCTGTGAAACTTGAATTTGATGACATAGTTTGCTGTTGGACTGCAATTTTCATGACGTCTTCAAATGAGAACAAAGCTGACCTAACAGGTCCTCTGCTAATTTATTTGTTTATTAGCAAAAGGGCCTCTTCTATTTATTAATTTATGAGCAAAAGGGCATACCCCCTGATTTCCGTTAATAGAATTCATTAGGTGTTCACAACACTACGCCCAGCCTGCTACACAGGTTTCATTCATTACTAGTTTCAGCAAAGCGCTCATGTCATCGCCACTGAATACATCACGAGTGCTACATACACTGCAAATAAAGAGACAATCTTCCTACAGAGCACATTGATTTTTCCCATTATCTTCACAAGCTCTTTGATATTATCATTGTTGTCAAGGCCATTTAGCAGCTGTTGCTTGGCCATGATCAAAGGAACTGCATCTTTAACCTTCTGCTCTGCATCTTCCTCTTCTGCCGTTCCTTCAGTTACTTGCCCAACACCCCAACTTGCTCGTATTGGGATTCCTCGGCTAACCAAATAATCAGCGTAGTTGCACTCCCCCACATCAGCAACTTCCCAGAAATACAAATCACATGAATCTTCCCTTTTCTGCACAAATCAAATTGGAAGATCATCAACCAAACTATTAAAAAAATCAGCAACTGAAAGCAGCAGAACAATACTTAAACATATTATTAACCCATGATTCGGGCATTTGTAGAAGACTCGGCCAGGGTTGAGGATTGTGGTTGAGACGCGACGGATAACTCTGTGTGATTTGCAACAGTGGGACCACACAAACGGCAGCGGGTTGCAATGAGCAACCAGCTATGGTGCGCGTGCTGGCAGGGGTGTGATGAGAACCACAGGCGATGGTATGGGTGGTGACTTGGCGCATATTTGGTTGTTGCCTGCTGAAGAGCAGGTGGACGAGCAGCCAGCGGACATGGTTGCTGCGGCCAGAGCTTCTGATGCTAGGTAGAGTAAGTAGAGAAGAGGAGAACCGAACATTGGATATGTCAGTTTCATTACTTGTATAGTAGCATAGCACCATATATATTCATAGTCTAGGTTTGCATTCGAACCAGCTACCAGAGCACGTCTCGCTTTTTTCTAAAACTCAGCAACGTCTCTTTACTGGTACACTAGCTTGTTCTGTACGCCTTCTCAAGTCTTTGATTCCTCCACCTGACATCTGGGACCCATCGGAAGGGCCTCTGTATTTCGCGAAAAAACGTGCCCCCCACTGACAAGTCAGACCCACCAGCTATCTTCGCACGCAAGGAAGTGCCTCCATATTACGCACAAAAAAATGAATACTCCCCCTGCCAGCTGGAACCCAGAATCGTGGGAGGCTGACTTGTGGGCCTACCAAGTTGACGGGGACGGACGGCTTTGTCAACTTAGTCAATATGAACGATTCTAGCTCCAGTTACCGTATGATGTTCATCCAACGGCAGTAGTGCTTCTTCAACCTCTGGTCTTTTTGCTCCAGCTGCCCAAACCAGCCCCAGTCGTGTCGCGTGCTCCTGTCTCCCATGGCCGGCTGTGATGCCGCGGAGGCCTCAAAGCCCCCTACCACTCCCAACGCTGGCCAGGCCATCCCTCTACTCACGCACACCCCCTATTATTCTGCGGAGACGGCAGCCTAACACCACAGTCGAACAAGTGAACCCTCGTACTCCTCTCCGCGTGGGCATCCACTGCCGCGTCTTCCCCAGCTCCGCGTCGTCCACCGCCTTGGTGCTCTCAGCGCGGCATGGTCAATGTGGTCAACGACCAACTTCCATCAGAACAGTACTATAGATGGAGAGGCTGACAGCTGGGTCCACGGCCACATCCCAGTTTTTTTTGTGATTTGTGAAGTAAGTCGCTTTGTCAGTCCTGTTGGGCTGCAAATCTTTCAAGACGAGGAGAGCTTCATTCGGCTGGCCGAGAAAATGGCCTATCAGTATTGAGAAATGGGTTGTACATTTTTAAAACACATCAAACCGGCAATTAGTTTCAAATTACTTATTTTCATTTTGAGATTTTAAATTGCATTGATTTTTATGCATGGACAATTTGTTGGATTTTATATTGATATACATTTATTTTTAAAATCAGTTTGAATGTGACTTGAAATTTCAGGATTAAAAACAGTTCGGACCGCACCGAAATATGCAAAATTTCGTATAATTTTTTAACCGTGGCCACAATATGGGCTGTAATGCTAACAAAAAGAATATGGGCTCCAAAAAAACCTTAAGAATTAGCAAATGGAATGTAAATTATTAGAAATAATGGAAGATGGACTGTATGATGTATTCCACAGATTTGAGGCTTTCCTAAAAAAAGGTTGACACACAAGCAGTGACTGTTGGACGTCGATCCAACGGCCGTCGTGCTTCTTCAATCTCTGCTCTTCCTGCTCCAGCCGCTCAAACCAGCGCGGGCGGGACTGCCTGCTCTCTCCTCCCCACGGCCGGCTATGCTGCCGCGTAGGCCTGATCGCCCCACCGTACTCCCATCGCTGGCCTAGCCATCCCTCTACTCACTGACGCATGCTGTTATTCTCCAGCGACGGCAGACGAACCAGTAAACCCTCGTACTGTCGTACTCCCCTCCATGTGGGAAACTACTGCCGAGTCTTCCCTGCCTCCGCGTCGTTCCCTTCCTAGGCCTCACCATCGTCCACAGCCCTGGTGCTCTCGGCACGGCCTGGTCAGCATGGTAAACGACCGACATGCATCTGGAGTGGACTATACATGGAGAGGCTGACAGTACGGTCCATGGCCGCACGCAAGGAAATGCCTCCTCATTACACGCAAAATAATGATTCCTCCACCTGACATCTGGGACCCACTGAAAGGGCCTCTGTATTTCGCGAAAAAACGTTTCCGCCGCTGATAGCTTGGACCCACCAGCTATATCTTCGCACGCAAGGAAGTGCCTCCTTATTACGCACAAAAAAATGAATACTCCCCCTGCTAGCTGGGACCCAGTATAGTGGCAGGCTGACTTGTGGGCCTAGTAAGTTGACGGGGACGGAGGGCTCTGTCAACTTAGTCAATATGCACGATTCTAGCTCTAGTGACCACACGATGTCCATCCAACGGCCGTAGTGCTTCTTCAACCTATGGTCTTCTTGCTCCAGCCGCCCAAACTAGTGCCGGTCGTGCCTCGTGCTCCTGCCTCCCGTAGCCGGCTGCGATGCGGCGGAGGCCTCACCACCCCTACTACTCCCACCGCTGGCCAGGCCATCCCTCTACTCACCCACACCCCCTGTTATTCTGCGGCAACGGCAGCCTCACACCGCAGCGAACCAGTGAACCCTCGTACTCCTCTCCGCGTGGGCATCCACTGTTGCGTGTTCCCCGGCTCCGCGTCGTCCCCTTCCTAGGCCTCGCCGTCGTCCACCGCCCTAGTGCTCTTGGAGTGGCGTGGTCAACATGGTCAAGGAACGACTTCCATTGGAAGAGTATTGTACGTGGAGAGGCTGGCAGCTGGGTCCACGATAGCCGCAAGGAAGTGCCTCCTTATTACACGGAAAATAATTATTCCTCCACGTGACAGCAGGGACCCATTGGACAGGCCACAATATTTGGCGAAAAAAACATTTCCCCCCTGACTGCTGGGACCCACTGGACGGGCCAACGTATTTCATGAAAAAACCGTTCCCCTGCTGTCAGCTCGGACCCACCGGAGGTGCCTCCTTATTACGCACAACAAAATGAATACTCCTCCTGCTAGTTGGGACCCACCTTGGTGGGAGGCTGACTTGTGGGGACGGTGTGCTTTGTCAACTTAGTCAATTTGAATGATTCTAGCTCCGTGACCATACGATGTCCATCCAATGGCCGTAGTGCTTCTTCAACCTCTGGTCTTCTTGTGTGAGCCGCCCAAAGCAGCACCGGTTGTGCCGCATGCTCCTGCCTCCCGTGGCCGGCTGTGCTGCCGCAAAGGCCTCACCACCCCCTACCGTCCCCGCCGTTGGCCAGGCCTTGCGGCGGCGGCAGCCTCACACCGTAGCCAAACCAGTGAACCCTCGTACTCCTCTCCGCGCGGGCTTCCACTGCCGTGTCTTCCCCGGCTCCGCGTTGTCCCCTTCCTACGCCTCGCTGTCATTCACCGCCCTGGTGCTCTCGGCGCGGCGTGGTCAACATGGTCAAGGAACGACTTCCATCAGAATAGTACTGTACGTGGAGAGGCTGGAAGCTGGGTCCACGGCGGTCACAAGGAAGTGCCTCCTTATTACGCGCAAAATAATTATTCCTCCACCTGACAGCAGGGACCCACCGGACGGGCAACTATATTTTTGAAAAAAAGATTTCCCCTGACTACTGGGACCTACCAGCTACATCTTCACATGAAAGGAAGTGCGTCCGGGCAAAAAAAAATGATTCGCCCCCCAGACTGCTGGGACACACCAGCTACATCTTCGCAGGTAAGGAAGTGCCTGACAATCAGGACCCACCTGGTCGAAGCATATGTAGCGTTGTCATTCTGGTCGCGAACGTGTATGTACATACTGGTCGATGTAGAGGCGCGCATGTGTCGTAGTAGAGGCGCGCACGTAGCATATACACGTACGTACAACGGCCAGTGTGCAAGAAAGAAAATACTGCCACGTACATACATACAGGCAGGGTCTCGAACGCCTACTCGCGCATACAATGCTGGGTCGGAACGGAGAAACAACGTCATCGTCGTGTTCATGGGGAGCCTACTGGCTGGGTCAGAACGGAATGTGTTTTCGTGTTCATCGGGAGGGCTTGGACGGAACAGCCGATGGAAACGAGGCCTAGCGTACCGCAGAACGGAGGTAACGGCCTTGTGTTCGACCGGCCACGTTCGAAACGGGATCCTGTTCATCGGGAGGGGTCTGGCATATTGCAAAACGTTGGAAACAGACCTCCTACGGTCGAAACGGGGGTCCTGTTGATCGGGAGGGGTGTGGCGTACTGCAAAATGGAGGAAACATACTTGTGTTGGAGTGCTACGGTCGAAACGGGGGTCCTGTTCATCAGGAGGGGTGTGGTGTACCACAAAACGGGACTCCACGGGATACTGTTCATCTCCACGGTCGACCCCCTCCAGCCTCCACGGGCTACTGTTCATCCACCATCGACCCCCTCCAGCCTCCACCTGCGACTGTTCATCCGCGGGCTCCTGTTCATTCAGCCTCCACCGCGCGCTACTCCACCGGCTACTGTTCAACCAACCCTCTCCATGGGCTCCTGTTCAACCACCCCTCCACGGGCTACTGTTCATCCTGCCCTCCACCATCTACTGTTCATCCTGCCCTCCCCGGGGTGGTCCTGTTCATCCTGCCCTCCACGGGGTCCTATTCATCCATCCCCAATCGGCTCGATCGACCAGGGTACTATTCATCCAGAGGCAACACCACGGGTTCCTATTCATCCACCCCCACCGAGAACCGTTCATCCACCCCCCGGCAACGCTCACTATTCATCAAGAGGCAGCATCGATCGGTTTCAGTTAGTAGCAGTAGCGAAGGAATCGCTCGATCGGGTTCAGTTAACAGCCATCGATCGATCGCCCAGGTTTAGTAACGCGTAGCCTGCAGTGCAATCGCTCGTGTTCAGTTAGAGCCCAACGCCTCGCTCGGGTTTAGTTAGAGCCCAACGCCTCACACACACGCACGTATGTACGAGAGAAACGCGCATCGCTCGTCCCCCGACCACCCACCGTAACCGTGGACTCCCCGATATTTTCCGCGCCCTCGCTTCTACCACGGTTTTTTCTGTCATGGATGGCCCAAAGAATGTCATGCATCTGCGTCTCCGGCCCGCCCAGGACGAAAAGACCATTTTCTGTCATGATTTTTTGTCATAGAAGTAGGACCCCACCACATCAGTGATGATACTGGGTTTTGTCACAATTATCATCATAGAAGTGTCATAAGTATGACCGAGTATTTTTTCGTTCGGCCCAAAATGTCACGGATGTGTCTTTTTTTGTAGTGCTCTCTCTCACGCACACGCAGCCTCACGAGTCACGACTCTCCCGAGTCCTCTCGCACCCACCATCTATCTGTAGGTAGACATCACAGAGATATGTGCTCTTCACACCCTAACCTCAGAACTTTTAAAAAACAAAAGACGTCGCACACATTTTATTTTAGCTCACACGTCACACACTTATACTATTACTCTTGTGGCGAACGTTCTTTGGGCATAGTATATTCTACTCTCATGAAGACAAGTGGTGCATGCATGCACTAGTTCTCTCACACCCACTCGCGGGTACACGTAGGAGCGCATTTTTTTAAGCTGGTACAACAAAATCACTCCACTATATATATAAGTAGGAGCCTTAGCGCTTGCTTTACTAGGGTTTATCTCGTTCACTCTCTCATGCTCTCCAGATCATAAGCCACACTCTCTTTTAGCTCACGTCTGGTCACAAATCCGGCCGGACAACCTCGACCGGTGCAGGGGTGTAGGTGCATCGTTCACGCTGTCGTCATCGGCGAGGGAAGAGACTAATGGCTGCCCGCGCATGCCGATCGGCGGCCGTGCCGTTCTCTCCAAGAGAGCACCGGCTCGGGAGGGCCTCCGACCCCTTCTTCCTCCCTCTAGTATTTTGGCCAAGAAGCGGCCTCCCGACGCCGTCTTTGCCACATGACGACGACCCTCAGGTATATATTCCTTCGAAACCTGCCTTGCTCTACTGCCCCAGCTGCCCACTTGGCTTCACGTGGATCTTTTTCTACTTTCGCCCGCTGTTCCAAAGCCACCTAGACTTTTACCATTATTAGAGGTAAAGCTAGTTCATAGAGTCGACTCTAAGAGTTGGTTCAAATAGGGAAGAAAGTGGGAAAACTGTAGCATGAATCTAGGACTTGGTTGAGGGAGTCCTGGATTAGGGGGTGTCCGGATAGTTGGACTATATCCTTTGGCCGGACTGTTGGACTATGAAGATACAAGATTGAAGACTTCGTCCCGTGTCCGGATGGGACTCTCCTTGGCGTGGAAGCAAGCTTGGCAATACGGATATGTAGATCACCTCCCTTGTAACCGACTTTGTGTAACCCTAGCCCCCTCCGGTGTATATATAAACCGGAGGGTTTAGTCCGTAGGACAACATACAATCATACCATAGGCTAGCTTCTAGGGTTTAGCCTCTACGATCTCGTGGTAGATCAACTCTTGTAATACTCATATCATCAAGATCAATCAAGCAGGACGAAGGGTATTACCTCCATCGAGAGTTCCCGAACCTGGGTAAACATCATGTCCCCCGCCTCCTGTTACCATCCGCCTTAGACGCACAGTTCGGGACCCCCTACCCGAGATCCGCCGGTTTTGACACTGACATTGGTGCTTTCATTGAGAGTTCCACTTTGCCGTCACCATAAGGCTTGATGGCTCCTTCGATCATCGGTAACGATGCGGTCCAGGGTGAGGTTTTCCTCCCCGGGCAGATCTTCGTATTCGGCAGCTTCGCACTGCGGGCCAACTTGCTTGGCCATCTGGAGCAGATCAAGCGCTACGCCCCTGGCCGTCAGGTTAGGTTCGGAAACTTAAACTACACTGCCGACATCTGCAGAGACATGATCTTCGACGGATTCGAGCGCGTGTCAGGTGTGCTGCACAATCACGACGATCATGACGTAACTGTGTCGTCGGACAGTGTTCGGGAGATCGCATCTGCCACTACTCCAGCCCCTAATCCGGAGCAAACTGCACCATCGAAGGATGGGGGAATAGACCCCGCCATGGAGGCCGCACTCTCAGTTGCGATAGAGCCGGGTACTGACTTTACCCCTTACGGGAGCCGTGTTGCCGGACCATTGGACTCGTCCGCGGCCACGGGCTCTGAACCGCCTGCATCCGCGCCCATCAAATCTGATTGGGCACCGATCATGGAGTTTACCTCCGCGGATATCTTTCAGCAATCGCCTTTCGGCGATGTGCGAAATTAATTAAGATATCTCTCCTTGTCAGGAGAGCCTTGGCCGAACTATGTCCGGCTAGAACGGGATGCGGACGACGAAGAAATTCGCTCCCCACCCACCACCCACTTAGTAGCCACTATCGACGATTTAACCGACATGCTCGACTTCGACTCGGAAGGCACCGACGGTATGGACGACGATGCAGGAGACGAACAGGAACCAGTGCCCACAGGGCGCTGGACAGCCACTTCGTCACATGACATATACATGGTGGATACACCCAAAGAAGGCAATGGCCACGAGATAGCAGAGGATGGCCCCTGCAAGAAGCAACCCAAGCGCCGACGTCAGCGGCGCCACTCTAAGTCCCGCCATAGCAAAAACAGCGATAACAGCGCAAGAGAAAATAACACTCCAGTCGACTCCAGAGGAAACGACGACCACATCGACCCAGCGGCGGGGCACGATGAAACTACAAACGGCAAACATATTACAGATCTGATGTCCGAACACGGTGACGCTGAGGATAAACCTCATCAAACCCCCTCTGGGGAGGCAAACAGTCCGGACGAAGATGAAAACATCATCCCGGAAACGCACTTGGAACAAGAGAACTTCCGCAGAAGGCTTATTGCCACAGCGAGGAGTCTGAAGAAGTAGAAGCAAAGGCTTAAGGCCGCACAAAATACGCTAAACAGGAGGTGGAACAAAGTGCTCGACAATGAAGAAAAGTATGGTGGAAGTTACCACACAAAGAGCTATCCAAATCGCAAGCAATTACCGGAATTCGACGATGAGGCCTTAGAGCCCACACAGCCGAAGAATACAACAGCCAATCGGCCGGATCAACCACCTTGTGACCGCGATAGAGCGGCTAACAAGGCCGCACATAAGTCAACACACGATCTATGTGAGGACTTGCGCCAAAAATCCAGTATGACCAGATCCATCTATGGATCTAGGAAGCGCGCTCCGGCACAAAATCAAATACTACAACCGTCTGAACGCCATGATACATCCAAATACAGGGGTGCCGCACACCCCCTATGTTTCAGCGATGATGTGCTGGACCACGAATTTCCAGAAGGATTCAAACTAGTGAACATAGAGGCGTACGACGGGACCACAGACCCTGGGGTCTGGATTGAGGACATTATCCTCCATATCCATATGGCTCGCGGAGATGATCTCCACGCCATCAAGTACTTGCCCCTCAAGCTTAAAGGACCAGCTCGGCACTGGCTGAAAAGCCTCCCCGAAAACTCAATTGGAAGTTGGGAGGAGCTCGAGGATGCATTTCGGGCTAATTTTCAAGGGACCTATGTCCGACCCCCGGATGCAGACGATTTAAGTCATATAATTCAACAGCCCGAAGAGTCAGCCCGAAAGCTTTGGAACAAGTTTCTCACTGAGAAGAACCAAATCATCGACTGCCCGGACACTGAGGCCTTAGCATCTTTCAAGCATAGGGTCCGAGACGAATGGCTCGCCAGACACCTCGGCCAAGAAAAACCGAGAACAATGGCAGCCCTGACAAGCCTCATGACCAGATTTTGCGCGGGCGAAGATAGCTGGTTAGCCCACAGTAGCACTAGTGACCCAAGCACATCCAAAGTTAGGGATGTGCTTTGGAAAACCACGACGTAGTAAAAACAAGCGTTGAAATAAAGAAGATAGCCCAGATAATATGGCAGTAAACGCCGGATTCAGGGGATCTCGACCAGGTCAGCGGAAAAAGCCTTTCAAAGGCAGCAGAGATGGACCATCCAGCCTAAACAAGATTCTAGACAAACTATGTCATATTCATGGGACCCCTGATAAACCTGCAGATCACACCCATAGAGAATACTGGGTCTTCAAGCAAGCCGGTGAGCTAAACGCCGAACACAAGGGGAGGGAGACACCAAGCGAGGACGAAGACGAACCTCGCCAGCAAAGCACTAGAGAACAGAAAAAGTTTCCACCAGAGATTAAAACAGTAAACATGATCCATGTGACGAAGATGAGAAGCAAACATGCACTCCGAGACATACGCGCCGTAGAGCCGGTCACCCCTAAGCTAAACCCCTGGTTGGCCTGCCCGATCACTTTCGATCGCAGGGATCACCCGACAAGCATCCGACATGAAGGATTGGCTGCCTTGGTGTTAGACCCAATAATAAACGGATACCATCTCACACGAGTCCTTATGGACGGCGGCAGTAGTCTAAATCCGATATATCAGGACACAGTCCGCAAGATGGCGATAGACCCGACAAAAATAAGCCACAGTAATACTACGTTCAAGGGGGTAATACAAGGCCCAGAGGCCTGCTGTATGGGCTCTCAATTACTAGAGGTTGTATTCGGTTCTCCCGACAACTTCCGAAGCAAAAAGTTAACCTTCGATATCGCTCCATTCTGAAGCGGCTATCAGGCACTACTCAGAAGAGCGGCTTTCGCTCGTTTTAATGTGGTACCACATTACGCTTCTCTTAAGCTTAAGATGCCGGGTCCACGTGGCACCATCACCGTTAGTGGAAATATTGAGCGTTCTCTACGCGCGGAAGAATGTGCGGCGGCTTTAACAGCCGAGCACTAGACGGCCTCACCAGCCAGAATAAATGACAGGTCGTCAAGACCGCGGACACGGTTAGACGAGTCCGGCGCATCACTAGATATACCTGAGATTGGTTTGATGGTTAAACCCTCATAGACAGTACCAGGGGCTTCACGCGTGTCATCAGGACTAGTTCGGCGCAACTTGACTTATCTTGAATTTTAATGGTTTATCTAGAATAACCAATTTTTTCTTTCTTCTTTGGCACGGCAGCTTTCACATAAGTTCTTCTCTTTTACAGATGATAATCGTGCTACACCCGTCCAGGACATGGCACAATGAAGACACAGGCGTAGACGTGCAGCAGGGACCCACTCAAAGGTTTCTTTTCAGATTAAGACCCTGCGTAAACCTTTTTTACTGTCTCTTGTTGATCGCATCCTCCGGATACTCAATACAACCGAGAAGGATGCTGACGTTATTGGCATTTCGCCACGTCAGAATGTTGCACGTACCTGGACACACAGGGTTTATTATTAAGGGCATTGTTCAGCCCGGAATATGTTATAAAGACCGAATACCCTAGGGAGTGTTCGGCGTCGAGAGTTTGGCCTTATATGCATCAGCTCCGAATCATGTCTTTGGTCAAATGTTGGGTTTTCCCGGCTCCCGTGTTTTGCTACCTTACGTTACGCTCTATCGGCTAAGGCGGCACTAGGGGAACTACTGCGATTGTGCCCTGGTTCATCCGGATGAGCACCTCAGTAGAGAAAGCCGAAAACTGACTGTCATGATAAAGCGTAAGACTGGTCAACCACTCGATGACTTAGCGGAATCTTCGGGATTCCTCCGCATTAACGAAGGGTCGTTTCCCGGTCATGTTCGTACGCACACTGTATTCGAAAGAGCACGGAGGTACCAGGGGCTATATAGTAGTCCCACCGTTAAACTCCTATGGCTAAGTGAAAGTGTTCAAGCAATATAGTTCGATTGCCTCATTCGCTGTGCTACCACCTCCTTAATGGACCAAGACATTGGATCAAGTGTGAATACGCGTTTTTTGCGAACACCCCGCATTATATGCGTGGGGGCTGAAGCCAACGACTGCAAACTTTCAGGTTATATACATATATGCATAAACGGCCGCACAGGAGGAATCATAATACTTTTAGGCAAAAGTATAAACACAGCCTTGATAAATCAATAAAACATTGTTTTTACAATGGGAATACATGTCACTAGAACATAATATTCTTCGAGCACTGAGCCTCTATTGAACGAGCGCCTTCAAGGACTTCTTCAAAGTAGTGCTCGACAGGTACTCGGCCTACTGCCGAACTCAGGGCTACAATTGCGGCGGCCTCCATCTCTGCCCGGTATGTCTTGACACAGGCAAGTGCCATACGTGCACCCTCTATGCACGCCAACCTCTTCATAGCATCGATATGCGGCACAGCACCAAGGAACTGTTGCACTAAACTAAAATAACTATTTGGCATTGGCCCTTCCGGCCACAGATGATCCACAACAGACCTCATGGCAAGCCCGGACAACCTATGGATCTTGGCCCACTCGGCCATTCGCTCATTCAATAGCAGTGGACGCACTGGAACATGGAACTGTGACCAGAACAACTTTTCCACTTCATGATCTTTCTGATCCTTGAAGTATTCGGTTGCATCAGCGGCACTTGCTGCCAAATCTACGTATGCGTCTGCCGAACTCCATAGTTAATCAAGAGGGGCATACTTCGGATCTTCGAACTTCGTCCGCAACAAAAAGGGCTTCCCAGCTGCGATATCTCTAGCTTGGCACAGCTCCTCCTTCGCCGCTCTAATTTTGGAGCGGGTTTCCTTGGCTGCTACCATGGCCTTCTCTAGGCCCGTCGCCTTCGCTCGGCTTTCTTTTTCAAGAAACTGGTATCGGTCGGCGGCATCTTTCAATTCAACGGCCATCTTGGCTATTTTTTCCTTGCTTTGGCAAAGCGCAGCCTTTTTGTCCCTCAGCTCTACGATCGCCTTTAGAGCGGCCGCATCACTCTTCCTGGCTTGTTCCTTGGCTCGGGCAAGTTCCGCCCGAAGGGTCTCCACGGTGACAGCTCCATCTGCAGTCACAACATATTAAAGATACCGGCATCATGCCCCTCTTACTATGCGTTGATCACTGGAGAAATCACATACCCTGTGCCTCGTCGAGATGCTTGTTGACAAGCACGATGTCGGCATCTGCCGCATCAAATTGCCGCTTCAGCTCGGCAAACTCATCAGTCCGGCTAGTCACCGGACCTTCAGCCACCTACACATAAAGGCGGCCTAATTATTACCTGGGACTACGATCCTTTGTTTTCCGCCATTCACATAAAGGTGGCCCAAACTAGCATGACTTGCATTACCGTGACCAGGCTGACATCTCTCTCAAGGAGATCTCGGATGGGACTCTGCAATATCGGCACATCATTTACTGGCCCCCAGTTCAGCCCCTTGTTGATCCATGACGTCAGTTGTGGTGGAGGGCCCGAGCGAAAGTCTGGGGTGGCTACCCACTTGGTACTCCGGGGAGCTGTGATGTAAAACCACTCCCGTTGCCATAAATTGGACACCTCTCGGAAGGAACCCTCTGGCCATGGAACATCAGTGCTTTTGCTTATTGCGGCACCTCCGCACTCTGCGTGATGCCCCTCGATCATCTTCGGCTTCACATTGAAAGTCTTGAGCCAAAGGCCGAATTGTGGGGTAATGCGGAGGAAGGCCTCACACAGGACGATGAACAACGACATGTGAAGGAGGGAACCCGGGGCCAGATCGTGGAAATCCAGCCTATAATAGAACATGAGCCCCTAACAAAGCGATCCAGAGCAAGGCCTAGCCCTCGGAGGAAGTGAGAGACGAATACAACACTCTCGTTGGGTTCTGGAGTGGGGATGACCTGCCCTCGGGCAGGCAGCCTGTGCGAGATTTCAGTAGTTAGATACCTAGCCTCTCTTAGCTTGTTGATGTCTTCCTCTGTGACAAAGGAGGGCATCCACCGACCTTGAAGGTTGGATCCGGACATGGTTGAAGGTCCGAATCGCCTGACCTGAGCCTTGGGTGTTGGAACTCGAGGAGGGGGAAGGATTCGATTGAGCACGAGAGGGAAAAAAGGACAGGCCTTGGCCTCTTTATAAAGAGGATGAATATCAAGCGTCCTCCTCGTGGCCGTTTGGGACTTGCCTAAAATCGAGGGGTCATATCGACGGGCACGATTGGGTTACCCACGTCCGTATTGATGAGAATCCTGTAATAAGGGGGACACGATCTCTGCTTCGACAAGTAAACCACCTCGCGATATGTGCAGTGCTGGTTGAGAAAAACGGTTCGGATAACGACCGGGCCATGGCATGATGTCGTGCTGTCAAACGTGTCAGCAGATTACATTTGTGGAAATATTATTCTCTCTACGGTGGTATGTGGAACTTGTTTTCCAGAGCCGGACACTATCCTTGTGTTCAAAATCTTCTATGAAGTATTCAGAGGAGGAACCTGCCTTGCAATGCCGAACACTATCATTGAAAGCCTGGTTCAGGGGCTACTGAGGGAGTCCTGGATTAGGGGGTCTTCGTACAGCTGGACTATATCCTTTGGCCGGACTGTTGGACTATGAAGATACAAGATTGAAGACTCCGTCCCGTGTCCGGATGGGACTCTCCTTGGCGTGGAAGGCAAGCTTGGCAATACGGATATGTAGATCTCCTCCCTTGTAACCGACTTTGTGTAACCCTAGCCCCCTCCAGTGTCTATATAAACCGGAGGGTTTAGTCCGTAGGACAACATACAATCATACCATAGGCTAGCTTCTAGGGTTTAGCCTCTACGATCTCGTGGTAGATCAACTCTTGTAATACTCATATCATCAAGATCAATCAAGGAGGGTGTAGGGTATTACCTCCATCGAGAGGGCCCGAACCTGGGTAAACAATGTGTCCCCTGCCTCCTATTACCATCCGCCTTAGACACACAGTTCGGGACCCCTACCCGAGATCCGCCGGTTTTGACACCAACATTGGTTCTAAGAGGAAACGGGGGGAAGTAGTAGATATTGGCTACCCAACCGGTCTCTTGGTTTAAAAGACGAAGAAAGCATGGTGGATGGCAAAGGGTGGGGGCAAGTGGACCTATCTCTTGGTTTTAAAAGGAAAGGAAGTGATGGGTGTTGGGGGACAATGCAAATGAGAATGAGCAGGTCTAGATTTCCTGTGCTCACATAGGAAAATGTCGCCAAGGAGATAAAAAAATGGGACAAATGCAGACATGCTTCCTGAGTGTTTGCTGCTCTCGGCAACCACATCTTCCTCACCACTTTATGCCCCTGCTGTCCCTACGCCCATATCACTACTGTTAATGTAAAATCACATGAAGCATTAAGCAATGCCACCTAATGTCACTATAAGTAATGGTCTAGTGTCGTCGATAAATTGAAGCAATGCCACCACCATTTTATGAAGTGCTTCCGTCTTGCTTTATTTCCCATGAATTGTGTTTTTGCAGTTACATTTAAATCTCACACCGCTAATATTGCTTCATCCCATTGGAACTGCACAAATTTGATAGCACATTTACTGACCATGTGCTACTCTCATGACAGTAATACCAATGCTATTGTTCTGCATGTTAATCTAGTGGCAGTGTTGATGTGATGTGATGCTACTTACTTAAGGACACTTTCATACTGTCAATCTAGTGCCAATTATAACACAATAGATGCTACTGTTAATCATATGCCACTGCAAATATATGTCCCTGCTTAAATAACCGTATTTTGTATTTGCGCAAACAGGGATGTCTGTCTCCATATCGTTTCGGGATGTCTGTCTCCGTATCGCTTCTATCCGCGCAATCAAAAGCACACACCTCAGTTTTAATAGAACTGCGCAAAATGAGATGGCTATCCTTTGTTGCCATCGTCTAATCACCCGTCTTCCAGGTATTCTGACATTGTTAGTTACTAGGTAGAATGACCAACACAATATAAAACAAGTTGATTCGTACGTTTTACTTCCTGATTGCAGTGTAGGGACGAGCGAAAACAACTGCATCCTAGTACAGAATGCACTTTCTACCAGTTCATCGATGGACCGAGGACTAGCTGGCGCGGCTGCACGGCGGTTTTTTGGACAGGTGCGCGGACAAGAGGCATTGTGGTCTGCTTATTTATGCAAATAGCAGTGATTAAATTTAGTGGAATGCACAAGACTTTCAGCTGGTCAGTACACTACATGGTTCAGTTCAGCATTCCAGCTGAGAACACAATTATAATTGGTTATTATGGAATGAGAGAACCTAACCCTGGATGGTGGCACAAGAAAAACCAGAGTGAACTCCAGGAAATTTAAGCCTGCCGGGAGGCCCTTTGCTCAGAGAAGCCATGCTTTTTTTCCTGATTTGTAAACCTTCTTACAACTTTGTCTTTAGCTGTGAACTAATATATGTTTGTTATGTTCTATGAATCAATGAGATGTATAAAATTGCTTAACTTATGCTATTCAAGTTTTTTATGAAGCCTAGTTTAATGTGAGTGTTCCACATGAACGCTGGACTAGTGGGTGAACATTTGGAATTTACATTGTGGCCTCAGTTAACTGAACGAACCAGTGCAACAAGATACATAGTTTCTTATATGTCAGACATCAGATTGTTGATTGTTAACTGGTCCATAGCCTAGTGTTGAAGCGAGCTGAGCCAATGTGCCATGTTTTGCACAACTGCTTACAAGTGGGGTAGCACCAACAGTGTTTACAAGTACTTATGTCTACGTCGGCGCATAGTTCTCAAACGAGTACTCTATTTCATCAAAACACTCACTGCTTGTATGATAAACCGTGACAACATATGTCTTACCATGCCATATTCATGAAAAAACTAGTGAGGACGTGTATGTTTCGGCAACAATTACGATGGTTCTCACATGATTCATGGGCACACAAAAGTAGCAGCAGTTCGTATAGACGGATTCAAACAGAGTACTAGCCCTAGAGGGATCGATAACAGGCAAGGTTCGGATAATTAGACACAATCCAAACTACTATTAGACACTAGCTAGGGTAACTATTTCATGCCTCGATCTAATTTGGGATGGACACAAGACAGACCTTGCCATGAACATCAGTGAGGACGTCCGGCAGAAGCTCAATCCTGTGAACCTTCATGAAGACAACCTTGTGGCCTTGCCACTCATAAACTTGTTTGTGGAGGCATGCCACGTCATCTTCCTGCGTAAGCTTGACAAGAATAGTATGCCTCACAAACGAAGGAGTAGCTTTGAACTTCTTGTGCTTCAGTACACCCTCAACAACACGCCTGACAACAGTGAGGCTGGAATACATCTCTTCATTGGTATAATCGCAAATGGCTTCCAGTATCCAGCAGCCTAAAAACTCTGTTTTCCCAGAGCGTATATTCAGGTCATCCGTAGTGACATGTACAACCACACAATCCTTGTCTGCATCAGGCTCTAATTGAAACAAAAACAAATTCTGAATTACTTTCCGGTATAAGAAACACAACTTATTTAAACCACTATGTATAGCATAGCATCGAAGCTAATAAAATTTTGCATTATTCATCACCACATACTTAGATAAAAACAAGAATCGAGATCAGCAAAGAAGAAAATCACCTTGGGCAGCTCAGCGGGGGGGGGGGGGCACATCCTCAAAGGGGGAAAACTGCTCCTGCAGTGCCACGGGGGCTGTAACCTCAAACGGGGCGTTGACCATCTCAGTAGTGGCTGTGAGCGTATCTGGGGTCGGCTCGGTGGCTGCCTCCATCTTCTTGGAGCTCTCTGTCTCGTGGGGATCAGCCCCCCGCGTCTGCTCCAATATTGGCGGATCTTTTCCTTATTCTCCTTGGTCCATCATGAAACTGACGAATACTAGGAGACCACTGAAAGCAAAACACAATCGCAATGACAATGAAATAAAAAAGAGAGAGAGGATCGGTTACTTCTTGCAAAAGTTATTTTTTTCTCTGAACAAAAATATACCAACATCACGGATCTGCTTACCTTCCCTTCGTTGGGAGAGAAGAATAGTGGCAGATGCGAGTGTTGCCTTTCTTGAAGACGGTGAGGGAGAACGGGATTCAGCGAAGAGTGAAATGATGGTTGCTTCGTCCGTCAAACTTAGACTGCGGGGAAGTTGGGTTTTGTGATATGACGGCTCGTTACTGCCACGCTACGACTGGGGTGACTCTTCGCCTGCATACTGCCTTCTAATTTGGTGGATGACATTTGGGCCCGCGCATTGCATGGCCCGCATGTCGGTGAACAAAAGTATAACGACATTCAGTAGCGGGAGACGTTTTGATGACCTAGGAGGAGCCAGAAGTGGTATTGTATCCACTGTACTAGTAGTAATTGTTTTTCTAGGTAGCTGTAGAGTGTCTCCACTGTACTAGTAGTAATTGTTTCTTTGGGCCCAAGACAAAACATCCCATCCACCCTAGTAAATAGTAAAATCAATTCAAAAGTCCATATATTTACTGAATGAGAGGTGCTACCCACACCCAACACACCGCCCCCCAAAAAAACCTGGGTGTTCTTCTTACTGCTCACTCCCACCCACCTCACGTCAACTCGCTCCACTCGTACCCCCAAATTCCTCACCTCACTCCTACAGAAAACCCCAGCTCCCCTTCTTCCTGACTACTACAGAAAAACCCCCAGCTCCCCTTCTTCTTCACTCGCATTGCAACTAGGCTCGTCATTCGTTACTCTGCTCAAATCCATTAGCGTGATGCAGCACCCTCGAGGAAAATAGAGTCGGCTGACCCCAGCGCCAAGAAGATGAGGCTCCCGCCAGCGGCGATGCTTGTTGTAGATTCCGCACCCGGCAGCGCGGGGAGAAGCGGCGACCCTGCCCCCACCGGATCCTAGGAACCCGTAGAATCTCGGGTGGACCGCATCAACGATCTCCCGGACGCCGTGCTTGGGGATATCATCTCACTTCTCCCCACCAAGGATTGCTGCCACACCCAAGTCCTCTCAATTTGGCGGCGCCCTCTATGGCATGCCGTGCCCCTTAATCTCGACTGTCATCAGCTATCTCTCTTCAATGATTTTGAAATCCCCAAAGCCATCATCTCCTCCCACCAGGGCTCCATTCAAAGCCTCTGCATCTCGTCATGCTACCTGAGCAAGCATACCATGCCCTGCACGGTGGATGCCTGGCTGAAATCCCCTGAATTCACAGAACTACAGCTGCTTGAGTTATACTATTCCCCTAGAAATCACCTACCAGATACTGAACGCCATCTACCTGTGCCCTGAGCACCGATGTCCATCTCGCGGTTTTCCTCCTCTCTCCACACCGCCACCTTTGCGCTGTGCGACCTACCAGACAATCTGGTACTAAACCTTCGACTCCCATTTCTCAAGAAACTTTCACTTGTGTGGGTTCATATATCGGAGGCCTCATTGCACAACATCATCCACTCCAGTTGCCCTGCCCTGGAGTGCTTGGTGCTTGTTTTCACAGTTAGAATCGGTTGTAAGACAAATATAGTTGCCTAACCTTGTAAGAATTGGAATTTCTTTTGACGATAGGCAGCTCATCATCCAAGATGCCCCTTCACTTCAAAGGTTGATCATTGATTCTAGTTATTCACCGTTGCATATAACCGTCTTCTCTACGCCGAAACTGGAGACCTTGGGTGTAATACATGATCTCTGTGCTCATTTCAATATGGTGTTTGGCTCGATAGTTCTTCAGGTACTTTATATTATCATCTACACTTGTAACCATAAGCTGCATTTTAAATTTCTGCGCATAAGTTATATGTCATCTTGGAGTACACATTTTGTACTAATATTATGTTCTATGCTCAATGAAGAGTTTCTCCGGGGATGGCCTATCAATGGTGTCAGATTCTGTCAAGATCTTATATATCCAAATGAATAGTTTTGATCTGAACAAGATTATTGGCATGCTGCAATGCTTTCCATGTCTGGAGAAGTTGTATATAAAGGTGATAATTTCACGCACATTGGAAGCCCGCATATAGTGTACTAGAATTAACCATTCAGCTTTTGCTCTTTCGACACTCTTTTTTTAGACCTTAACTGTTTTCAATCTTCATGTCTATTTAGGCAACAAGACGGGGTAGGCAAGTTATAACAAATTGGTGGATTCTTATGCATCGGGATTTTCTCACTTCTCATGAGATTCGATTGAAGACAACAACGCTAGAACGATATGTAGCCAACCGTGCAAACACTAGATTTGTCACATTATTCCTGCTGAATGCGAGGTTACTATTGTCCATCAGGCTTAAGTTTATCAGCAGCATGGTTTTGACGGATGGGTATGTGGAAGAGCAAAAAAAGGAGTTTCAGGTGGGCAAAAGAGCTTCTGAACGTGTTGGGCTTCTATTTACAACATTCTGTGGACCTGACCGATCCATTTGACTGTCACTCCCGAAAAGAGTGCTGGAGTTAGATGTTGTTTCCCTTTTCAACATGGGTTTTTTTGTAAATCTGATGAACAATTAACCCTCGTGCTTTTGCACAGTTTGTAAGCTGGAGTTAGATGTTCTTTCCCTTTTCAACTCTGCTGTGACTATCATATTTTCTTTGAAGCAAGGCAAATGGCTTGCCAGTCGTTTAATTTAGAGTGAAATATTGTAACAACTAACAAATCCCAACCAAGGGAAATAACATCACTCTCGCTGGCTGCTTGAGCTCACTGTGCATTACAGAAGCCAAGTGATTATCCCCCACCAGCACCCACAAACTTATTTCGAACTAGCACACGAAATGGGCTGTAAATTTTCATAGGAAAGGCTGCATGACCGTGACTGATTTGGATTTTGACATTTGGGACGCGCGAGGAAATAGCCTATCCAAGGTGGTGTCGACTTACTAGCGAGTCAACAAACAATTCTGCCTACCAGTCGTTGGATTGACATCCAACATCTGTCGTGTATCTTCTATCTCTTATCTTCTTCTTCCTCCAGCCACCCAAACCAAACCACCCCGTCGGCTCCGCATGCTACCGCCTCCCATGGCTGGCTGCGCCTCCGCCTCCCTACCATACATACCCTCTAATGTTGGCCAGTCCCTCCCTCTATTCCCCCACACATTATGTTATACTCCGGCGATGTCAGCCCCAACACGCACCCGCACCCCAACCAGTCAACCCTCGTAATCCCCTCTGCCTGCTACTGGACCGGCGCATCTTCCACGGCTCCTGTTCGTTCCGTCCGAGGCCCCGCCGTCGTCCTCCGCCTTGCGGCCTTGGTTCGCTCACCGTGCGCGATGCGCCGCCCCCTTGTGTTGTCAACGTCGTCAACAACCGAGAGGAACAATGAGATGACTGTACGTGGAGAGGATGAAAGTAGGGACCCACCAGCGTAATGGCAGTACGCAAGCAAATGCCTCTATATTACAAGCCCAAAAATATGGTTCCTCCTAATGGTTGGACATCTGGGGCTCACGCCATTGTGAACGTAGTCAATAAATGAGAGAATTACACTACGAGCGGCAGACACCAGGGACCCCGGAGGTCGCGTAGTTTATTTTTTTGAGGAACAAGCTGTCGGATCACGGGTCCCGGCAAAACCCTCAACATTCAAATACTGGGGTGCGCGCGAAGATCTCCCCCTACTGATCCACGTCCTAGCTTCGCTAATATCTCACGGGCTACTCGACGAACTCGCAACACAAAGGACACAAGATTTATACTAGTTCGGGCCACCGTTGTGGTGTAATACCCTACTCCAGTGTGGTGTGGTGGATTGCCTCTTGGGCTAAGGACTAATAGTACAATGCGAAGAACAGCCTCCTGAGGAGAGGTGTTCTTGTGCTCGATGGACTTGTGGTTGTTCGGATCGATCCCCCTCTATAGTGGTGGCCATTCCTATTTATAGAGGCCCTCATCCTCTCCCCAAATATTGAGCGGGAAGGGAGCCAGCAATGGCCAATTCGAAAGGGGACAGCTAGTACAGCTTATCCTGACACAAGCAGTCTTTGCCTGCAAAAGGCTCCGGTGGTAACGCTGCCTTGGGCTCCATGGTGACCTCCATCTTGCCACCTTGCTGGTATTGGTCTCGTTGCACTCATATGGAAACCTTTGCTTGACGCCTCGGTGCTCCGCGCCTGCACATGCTTCCTTAACACCAAAGAGGAAACAAGGACACTGTTTGCATTGGTGCCCGCCTGGCCTTGGTCGTCATGGCTCACATGATCTGAACCTCGCGAGGTTTGCCTTGCCTTGAACTCTCTGCCCCTCGCGAGCCAGCCTGGGGAGGCCGCTCCTCGTGAGGCTTGGCCCCTCACGAGGGTCTTGAATTCTTGATGGTGAAGATGGGTCGTACGGGCCTGCTTGCATCGCCACGCGGTGGGCCGCAGGCAAGCAAGTTTGGGGACCCCCATTCCCTGAACACCGACAATAGCCCCCAAGCCCAAGGCGCGCTCGGGCTTGGCTTCAAGGCGAAGCCAAAGGGCATGTGCGGGGCGCCGATAGCCTGCGGCCTTGGTCGACGCGTGGCGGTTGATTGGACGTGGGCATCTCCGCTTCCCCCCGCTGCCTCGACAACTGCCCGACTTGACGAGTCCCTGTTGCATGCAAGGAAAAGCCATCATTATTACCTTAGATCATGGACGCCGGCGGTTGGCCGCCTCCTGCTATAAATGGGAGGGGGCGGAGCCCCTGTCGCCCATCTTTTACCATTCCGCTTGCTTCTCCTTCCTTGCTCCACTCCTTGCTAGTGCAGTCATGGCGCCGATTCGGAGGTTCTCTGTCACGGAGAAGGGCAAGGCTCCCCTCTACGAGCCTAAGCTGCTCCTGCCGAAGAAGAGGAGGTCTCATCGTCGTGAGATGGTCGTGAGGCCGGTGGTGTCGTGGCCTTGGTATGAGAGGCTGCCTCCTGGGTACCCGTTGCCCTTTTATGCTCACGCTGATGAGTCCGAAGGGAGGAGCAATGAGCGCCGCCGCCCGCGCCTGGGCCGTGGCCACCGCGCTGCGGAGGCGCATGCTGTCACCCAAGGGGTCCACGCTGTGGACTCCTCGCGCGAGTTCGTATTGTGGGCGGCGATGCTCCCGAGAACTTGGATTTGCTTCCCTTCCTTCTTATGTATAGAGATGCTGCCCAGGGGACCCCTCGAGCATTGGCTGCAGCACGCCGACTGCAACGCCCCGGCGACGGGAGCGGAAATTGAAGCCGTTGCCTCCGGGAGGATCTTCATGACTCGAGGCTGGGGCGAGATTGCCCGAGTCTGCCGCGCGGAGGGCGCCATCGCGATCCACTTCGAGTATTACAACGCCTCCATGATGCTCTTCAAGGTCTTCCACAAGGAAGGCCGCCTCCTGGAGTGCTGCCCTGAGGAAGGTCGCCAGGACGGCACAACGGCGGGCGCTAGGCCTGCCGCAGGCCTCGCCTGCAACCCCTCCAGCGAGAGCGGCGACTCCTGGTGGTCTAGCGATTCTCCCGAGCTCGTGGAGTCTCCGGAGACAAGTGACGATAGTTACGTGCCCCCGAGCTCCCGCCGAGCCCGGAGGAGAGCTGCAGCGTCAGGCCGCCGCCGCCGCTAATCGGGATGAGGTTGGCGCTGGCCTCTGGTGGCCCACTGTTGATGATGGCATCATCCTCATGGGCACGCGTAGTTAGAACTTCCTAAATTCCTGCCTTTTGTTCCCTGCGAGGAATCAAGAAATGCCCCGTGGGGGTGTGTAAGGGTTTTGTAATGTCTCTTGTCAATACTGTCCTTATTATAAAGTAGCGCGAGCGCGAGTCCTGCTTCAGCTCGGTCTCCCTTTCCGACCTCGCGATGACTTGATGCTCTACGCTGACAGGTCACTGTCCCCAGGCAGGTTGCAGTCGTCGCTAGTATGCCAGGTCACGTGCTGTGGTCAAGGCCAGGAGGTGAGCGGCCTGAGGTCCAGTAAGAGTTCATGAGGCGTGATGCTCAGGAGGTCCCCTTTAGCGCTCAAGCAGCCGTCGAGAGGTAGGAAAGGGGGTGACGTTGCCGCAGCAGGGCTGCGGTTAGTATGGTTCTTAGTCCTTAGTGGTTTAGTCTACCCGGGCTCGGGACTTATCTCGACGGCCTGGGGTCGATTCCTCATGATGCGCCAGATTCGTGCATAGGCGCCCGGAGCATAGCCAGGCCAGGCCCATGCGAGCCTCCCCCCTACTCCACGTTCTCCTTCATGCTCTGCGTACTCAGGTCCCAGCCCTCGAGTGAGCTCAGCCGCCGCTAGTATGCCAGGTCGCGTGCCATGGTCAAGGCCAGGGGGTGAGGGCTAGAGAGCCACTAAGATCCCCTGAGTCGCAATGATCACGAGCCCCCGTTTTAACAGGCAAGCGGATTGCATGGGAGAAGAGAGAGCTGGCGGTTACGCCTGCCGTTGTCTTCAAGAGATTCCTGCAAGCCAACACAAGGAGAGACGCAGTTTGCCATTATGGTTGTCGGTTCGCCGCTAGTTGCTCCCTGAGGAGATGAAGGCATTGAGGTCCTGGTGAGGTGACGTGCATGGGGCATGCCGCGATCCAGAGCTCGACCGCTCGGGTTTGTCGCCGTTGCAGGGACAGACCCGAGCACAAGCGTCGTGCCAGCGTGAGTAGCACCCGTGGTGGGTGAGAATCAAGCAAGTGATGGTCATAGGTAGATTAAGCATGGAAAGCAAACTAACATAGGTAAATGCATGAACAATACACGCCACTGGGCCCGGCCCAAGAGGCTTTGGGATGATGCAGCCCGAGGGGTGCCCCCAGCAAGGTAAGTTAAAGACATAAAAGGGATACATGTCATAGGGACGGACCCATGCGGCCTGGGAATGATGCAGCCCTAAGGGTGCTCCCAGCTAAATGAACTTGAAAAATGTCACCTGGTTCCATTCATGAAGGGGAGTTGAGGCAGCTAAAGGTACGTGGCGATGGGGTTGCTCCTCACGAGCCATCGGGGCCCTGAGCCTCGGGAGGCTCTGGGGTCCAGGTGGTTCCTTGAGGACCGTCGCCATCTCCGCCAGGACCACGTGGTACCTGGCCTCCTGACCCGCCATGACGCTCCGCAGGTTGCACTGGAAGGCAGCAACCACGCTCGGCAGGCCGAACGACATGCAAACGTAGATGTGACGTGGACCTTCGCAGCGCCCAACACGCGAAGGCCAGAAGCGCTCCTGAGATGCGGCTCGGTTGAGCCCTGGGATGTCGATGGAGACGCACAGCTCACAACCCTCGTCTGGGTGGGGAGCAACGCCAGGTGCATGGCGGTTTCCGCGTATTGCTCTTGCATCCTGAAGCTCCTGAGATACCTTGGAGATGAACTCCTGAGTGTCGGGCACTCCTCGCCCAGCGTCCTCCTGAGGGGGACGTGCCGCGAAACATGCCTCCAAGTGGTGCCCGAGCGCCTACCTCGTGATGTTGGCAAGGTCTGAGGCCTTCCAGAAGAGAGCCCCCAAGCCATCCTGAGGAGGGCGCCAGGCGCGCCTTCCTATGTGTCAAAGGGAGGCACCCCAGGTGCGGGCACTGATCCTGACGAGGTGCCACTTGTGGAGCTGCCCTCCTGAGGTCCGACACGGATTAGCTCCTTCTTCTTCTTGGGGACGACCTCAGGAAGGTACCGAGCTGCATTGTTGCCGAGGTCTTCGATTGACGCTGCTTGGAAGGCGCGCTCGAGGGAGCACACCGCATCTCTTTCTTCGCAGGGGACTGTGATGATCCCGCCGCTTCCTGGCATCTTGAGGACGTTATAGTCGTGGTGCGTCACTGTCATGAACCTGGCCAAGGCCGGATACGCGAGGATGGCATTGTACGGCAGACGAATGTGGGTAAAGTCGAAGTTGATTAGCTCGATGCGGTAGTTGTTGCGTTCTCCAAAGGTGACTGGGAGGCAGACCAGTCCAATCGGCGTGGTGGAGCCGTCGGTCACTCCTGAGATAGGTTTGGTGGGATGAAGTTGATTGTATGGCACTTGAAGGTTGTCGAACGTCTCGATGGACAGGATATTGAGCCCCGCGCCCCCGTCAATGAGGGTCTTGGTGACTTGCACGTTGCTGATGATGGGTGAACAAAGCATTGGGAGAGCGCCGACAGTGGCCGTGCACTTGAGCTGATCTGCTGAGTTAAAGGTAATGGTGCACTTGGACCACCTGAGCGGGCGCGTGGCCTCGAGCTTGGGGAGGACTGCGTTCACCTCGCGAGCAAACTGCTTGAAGATATGTTGTGAGTCTGGGGCTTGAGCTCCGCCCAAGATGCAGGCGATAGCACGCAGCTCCAGGAAGCCCCCAGCCCCCTCATCTTGGTGGTCGTAGTCGTACCTCCTTGGTGGTGGCGGCAGAGGAAGCCCAGCATTGCCCTGAGGATGGTCCTCGCGAGGCTGATCCCTCCATGCACTTTCACGAGGCTGGTCCTGCCAGCGGTCCTCACGAGGCCGGTCACGCCACTCCTTGCGCGGTCCATGGTCATCCCAGCATCCGCCACCACGTCCTCCACCTCGGCCGTAGCCCCGGTATTTGCACTCGGGGCATTGACCGAAGCGTCCTTCTCGAATGGCTCTGAGCTCTTGACAGTCGCTGGTGTTTTGGCTATGCAGGTTATGGAAGGCGCCGAATGGTCGGCTGCTATTGGATGACTCGGACAGGTCCCTGCCATACTTTGTGTCCGGCTCCACCGTGAGCACGTCTTCTCCGTTGCGCTTCACGTCTTTGGCCTTGGCTTTCTTCTCCTCCGGGTCCACAGCCGGGAGCTCGAGGAGGGAGGGGCACCCCTCCTCAGCTCTTGCACACTTGGTCTCCAGGTTGAACAGCCCTAGAGACGTGCACAACTCCTCATGGATGGCAAGCTCCTCGTTCATCTTGACGTCGTGGACGCCATCAGAGAACACGGAGATGATGGCCTCGTCCGTCACCATAGGGATCTTGAGGCGAACGTTGTTGAAGCACTGGATGTACTTCTGGAGGGTCTCTCCTGGTTGTTTCTTGATGCACCGTAGGTCACCTGCAGCCGGTGGGTGGTCGCGAGTGCCCTGGAAGTTGGCAACAAAATGGTAGTGCATCTCGTTCTAGGAGGAGATCGAGCTTGGAGGCAGATTCAGGAGCCAGGAGCGGGCAGCATCTTTGAGAGCCATGGGGAAACAGTTCTCCATGACATTCTCGTCGCCGTTGGCCGCCTCGATGCTCAGCTCGTAGAGCTGTAGGAACTCCGCAGGGGCGGGGGTGACGTCATAGCGAGGAGGCAGATCCGGCTTGAACTTGCCCGGCCAAGCGATGCTACCCAACTCTGGGGTGAAGGCGCGGCAGCCTTCCGTGGTCACCGGGACTCTGCGCTGGTGGAGAACTTGTCCTTGATGGGGTCTGCACACTTCCACCACAGGCGGCACGCGGTCTTGCCATGGTGGCGCAGGGAGCGCGGGGGCGTTCTCTCGCGGCCGAGGGACTTCCTGGCAGCTTCTTTCTTCTTGCGGTGGTGCCGGGCGCGGCAGGTCGCGCCATGGGGCCGCGCTCCTGGGTGCCAAGACTCTGTCTTGGGGTAGAGGTGGTGGAGGCGCTCCATGGGCCACGCCGCCCGCGGTTGGCGGAGGGCGAGGTAGCGAGAGGGACAGCGCAGGGGAGCCCTCCTGCGGCACTGAAGTGCTCGGCGATGCGATCGAGCCAGTCCTCGTAGAGGTCGTCGACGGGGCGGTAGCGCAGGAGCTCATGCGCCATGCACAGAGCGGCCTGCGTGTCCACGGGAGCGTGAGAAGTGTGGGATGACGAGCCGGTCTGGGTCAGTGATGGAGTGGCGGTACGGCCGTCCCGCCGCACCGAGGGGTGCGCGCGAGGATGCTTGCTGCTTGTTCCCCGCTGGGCCAGTGGCCGCGTTGGCGGCAGGCGATGGAGAACGATGGGGTGGCCCGCTGACCGGAGCCGTCTGAGCAATGCGGGCGGCGAGGGCAGCCTGGTGCTTAGCGCGTGTGCGGCGAGCGTCCGCCATGGAGACGATGAGACAACTTGACATGGAGCGGCGGAAGGGAATCTCCGGCGCACCCCTACCTGGCACGCCAAATGTCGGATCACGGGTTCCGGCAAAACACTCAAGGATCGAACACTCTGGTGCGCGCGAAGATCTCCCCCTACCGATACACGTCCTAGCTTCGCTAATATCTCATGGGCTACTCGACGAACTCGCAACACAAAGGACACAAGATTTATATTGGTTCGGGCCACCATTGTGGTGTAATACCCTACTCCAGTGTGGTGTGGTGGATTGCCTCTTGGGCTAAGGATGAACAGTACAATGGGAAGAACAACCACCTGAGGAGACGTGTTCTTGTGCTCGGTGGACTTGTGGTTGTTCGGATTGATCCCCCTCTATAGTGGTGGCTAGTCCTATTTATAAAGGCCCTGGTCCTGTCCCCAAATATTGAGCAGGAAGGGAGCCAACAACGGCTAATTCGAAAGGGCACAACTAGTACAGCTTATCCTGACAAAAGCAGTCTTCGCCTGCAAAAGGCTCTGGTGGTGACGCTGCCTTGGGCTCCATGGTGACCTCCGTCTTGCCGTCCTGCTGGTCTTGGTCTCATTGCACTGATATGGAAACCTTTGCTTGACGCCTCGGTACTCCGCGCCTGCGCTTGCTTCCTTAGCACCAAAGAGGAAACAAGGACACTGTGCGCACTGGTGCCCGCCTGGCCTTCGTCGCCATGGCTCACGTCATTTGAACCTCATGAGGTTTGCCTTGCCTTGAACTCTCCGCCCTTCGCGAGCCAGCCTGGTGAGGCTGCTCCTGAGGAGGTCTTGTGTCATCCGCCGCACGAGGGTCTTGAATGCCATGGGGCACATGCAGGCCTTCTTGCTTTTATCAGCCCTGCTGGGCTGCAAATCTTTCAAGATGAGGAGAGTTTCATTCTGTTTGCCCAGAAATGGGCTGTAGATTTTGAAAACACATCAAAATAGGAATTAGTTTCAATTTTTTTCATTACAAGATTTTAAATTCCATTGATTTTTATGTGTGGACAATTATTTGGATTTTATATTTATATAAATTATTTTTGAAAATAGTTGGAATGTGAATCCATATTTTGGGATTAAAAACAGTTGACCGCACCGAAATATGCAAAATTTTGTATACTTTTTAACCGTGGCCACAATATGGGGTGTAATGCTAACAAAAAGAAGATGGGCTCCAAAAACGTTCTTAAGAATTAGCAAATGGGCTATACATTATTAGAAATATTGCACATATCAATACTCTTGGATGTCCATCCAACAGTTGTCGTGCTTCTTCAATCTCTGCTCTTCCTGCTCCAGCCACTCAAACAAGCACCGGCGGGACTGCCTGCTCCCTCCTCCCGCGGCCGGCTATGATGCCGCGCAGGCCTCATCGCCCCACCGTACTCCCATCGCTGGCCTAGCCATCCCTCTACTGACCCACACCTGTTGTTATTCTCCGGGGACGGCTGATGAACTAGTAAACCCTCGTGCTCCTCCGCGTGGGAAACAAATGCCGAGTCTTCCCTGGCTCTGTGTCGTTCCCTTCCTAGGCCTCACTGTCGTCCACCGACCTCGTTCTCTCGGCGCAGCCTGGTCAACGTGGTCAATGAATGACATCCATCGGAAGTGGACTGTACGTGTAGAGGCTGACAGCTAGGTCCACGGTCGCACACAAGGAAATGCGTCCTTATTACGCGCAAAATAATGATTCCTCCACCTGAGAACTAGGACCCACAGGAAGGGCTTCTGTATTTCGCGAAAAAAACGTTCCCCCCGCTGACAGGTCAGACCCACCAGCTATATCTTCGCACATAAGGAAGTGCCTCCTTATTATGCACAAAAAAATGAATACCCCCTGCTAGCTGGGACCCACCATAGTAGGTGGCTGACTTGTGGGCCTACTAAGTTGACGTGGACGGAGGGCTTTGTCAACTTAGTCAATATGAAGGATTCTAGCTCTAGTGATCGTACGATGTCCATCCAACGGCCATAGTGCTTCTTCAACCTCTGGTCTTCTTGCTCCAGCCACCCAAAGAAGCTCCCGTGGTCGGCTTTGCTGCCGCGGAGGCCTCACCGCCCCATACTACTCCCACCGCTGGCCAGGCCATCCCTCCACTCACCCACACCCCCTGTTATTCTACAGCGATGGCAGCCTCACACCGCAGCCGAACCAGTGAACCCTCGTACTCCTCTCCGCGTGGGCATCCACTGCTGCGTCCCCGGCTCTACGTCGTCCCCTTCCTAGGCCTCGCCATCGTCCACCGCCTTGGTGCTCTCGGCACGGCATGGTCAATGTGGTCAACGACCGACTTCCATCGGAAGAGTACTGTACGTGGAGAGGCTGACTGCTTGGTCCAAGGCCGCAGCTAGGTCCAAGGCCATAGCCCAGTTTTTTTGTGATTTGCCAAGTAATTCGCTTTTTCAGGCCTGTTGGGCTGCAAATCTTTCAAGACGAGAATAGCTTCATTCCGCTGCCCGAGAAAATGGCCTATCAGTAATGAGAAATTGCTTCTACAATTTTAAAACACATCAAACCGGCAATTAGTTTCAAATTTCTTTTTTTCATTTCGAGATTTTAAATTGCATTGATTTTTATGTGTGGACAATTTGTTGGATTTTATATTGATATACATTTATTTTTAAAATCAGTTTGAATGTGACTCGAAATTTCGGGATTAAAAACAGTTCGAACCGCACCGAAATATGCAAAATTTCGTATAATTTTTTAACCGTGGCCACAATATGGGCTGTAATGCTAACAAAAAGAATATGGGCTCCAAAAAACCTTAAGAATTAGCAAATGGGCTGTAAATTATTAGTAATGTTGGCAGATGGGTTGTATGTTGTTTTCCACAGATTTGAGGCTTTCCTAAAAAAAGGTTGACGCACAAGTAGTGACTGTTGGATGTCCATCCAACGGCCGTCGTGCTTCTTCAATCTCTGCTCTTCCTGCTCCAGCCGCTCAAATAAGCGCCGGTGGGAATGCCTGCTGATAACCCACAAGTATAGGGGATCGCAACAGTTTTCGAGGGTAGAGTATTCAACCCAAAATCTATTAATTCGACACAAGGGAAGCCAAGGAATATTCTCAAGTATTAGCAGCTGACTTGTTAATTCAACCACACCTGGAAACTTAATATCTGCAGCAAAGTATTTAGTAGCAAAGTAATATGATAATAGCGGTAACGGTAGCAAAAGTAATATTTTTGGTTTTATAGTAATTGTAACAGTAGCAACAAAAAACTAAATAAGCGAAGAACAATATATGAAAAGCTTGTAGGCGTTGGATCGGTGATGAAAAGTTATGTTGGATGCGATCGATCATGCAACAGTTATAACATAGGGTGACACAGAACTAGCTCCAGTTCATCAATGGAATGTAGGCATGTATTCCGAATGTAGTCATATGTGCTTATGGAAAAGAACTTGCATGACATCTTTTGTCCTACCCTCCCGTGGCAGTGGGGTCCTATTGGAAACTAATGGATATTAAGGCCTCCTTTTAATAGAATACCGGACCAAGGCATTAACACATAGGGAATACATGAACTCCTCAAACTACGGTCATCATCGGTAATGGTCCCGATTATTCTCACTTCGGGGTTAACGAATCATAACACATAATAGGTGACTATGGACATGCAAGATAGGATCAAGAACTCACATATATTCATGAAACCATAATAGGTTCAGATCTGAAATCATGGCACTCGGGCCCTAGTGACAAGCATTAAGCATAGCAAAGTCATAGCAACATCAATCTCACAATATAGTGGATACTAGGGATCAAACACTAACAAAACTAACTCGATTACATAATAAATCTCATCCAACCCATCATCGTCCAGCAAGCCTACGATGGAATTACTCACGCACGGCGGTGAGCATCATGAAACTGGTGATGGAGGAAGGTTGATGATGACGATGGCGACAGATTCCCCTCTCTAGAGCCCCGAACGGACTCCAGATCAGCCCTCCCGAGAGAGTTTAGGGCTTGGCGGCGGCTGTGTATCGTAAAATGCGATGAATCCTTCTCTCTGATTTTTTTTCTCCCCGAAAGTGAATATATGGAGTTGGAGTTGAGGTCTGTGGAGCGTCAGGGGCCCACAAGGTAGGGGCGCACCCAGGGTAGTAGGCCCCCTGACGTGGATTCTTCTTCTGGTATTTTTTATATATTCCAAAAATAATCTTCGTTGATTTTCAGGTCATTCCGAGAACTTTTATTTCCGCACAAAAATAACACCATGGCAATTCTGCTGAAAACAACGTCAGTCCAGGTTAGTTCCATTCAAATCATGCAAGTTAGTGTCCAAAACAAGGGCAAAAGTGTTTGGAAAAGTAGATACGACGGAGGCGTATCAACTCCCCCAAGCTTAAACCTTTGCTTGTCCTCAAGTAATTTAGTTGATAAACTGAAAGTGATAAAGAAAAATGTTTACAAACTCTGTTTGCTCTTCTTGTTGCAAATATGTAAAGCCAGCATTCAAGTTTTTAGCTAAGATTATGAACTAACCATATTCACAATAACATTTAGGTCTCATGTTTACTCATATCAATGGCATAATCAACTAGCGAGCAATAATAATAAATCTCGGATGACAACACTTTCTCAAAACAATCCTAATATGATATAACAAGATGGTATCTCGCTAGCCCTTTCTGAGACCGCAAAACATAAATGCAGAGCACCTTTAAAGATCAAGGACTGACTAGACATTGTAATTCATGGTAAAAGAGATCCAGTCAAGTCATACTCAATGTGAACTAATAATAATGGATGCAAATGACATCAGTGCTCTCTAATTGGTGCTTTTTAATAAGAGGATGATGACTTAGCATAAAAGTAAATGGATAGGCCCTTCGCAGAGGGAAGCAGAGATTTGTAGAGGTGCCAGAGCTCGGTTTTGAAATAGAGATGAATAATATTTTGAGCGATATACTTTCATTGTCAACATAACAACCGAGAGATCTCGATATATTCCATGCTACACACATTATAGGCGGTTCCCAAGAAGAATGGTAAAGTTTATACTCCCCCACCACCAAGAAGCATCAATCCATGGCTTGCATGAAACAACGGGTGCCTCCTACTAACAACAATCCTGGGGGAGTTTTGTTTGCAATTATTTTGATTTGATTTGAGCATGGGACTGGGCATCCCGGTGACCAGCCATTTCTCGTTATGAGGAGTGGAGTCCACTCCTCTTGAGAATAACCCACCTAGCATGGAGGATACAGGCAGCCCTAGTTGATACATGAGCTATTCGAGCATACAAAACAGAATGTTTATTTGAAGATTTAGAGTTTGGCACATACAAATTTACTTGGAACGACAAGTAGATACCGTATGTAGGTAGGTATGGTGGACTCATATGGCAAAAATTTGGGGGTTATGGAATTGGATGCACAAGAAGTATTCTCGCATAGTACAAGTGAATTATAGAAAAAGACTGGGAAGCAACTGGCTAGAGAGCGATAACAGTCATTGTCAGGACCCCGATTCCAAGTCGCATCGATCTAGCCGGTAACACCTCATATCACATTGCGGCCTCATGCACGGTATCCCATGGGTGTCGCCTTACCATGGCCTGGGACCGTTTGTGCCTTTTGGCTCACGTATATGATAGTGTCGCTAGCATCCATATGACAGAGAACCCGGGGCGACATGGCTAGTCGTGAACCCAAAGCGGCACAAACCTATGGAGACAGGCATACATGAATCACATCGAGCATGTTGGTCATCAGCGAGGGAATTCGGGCTGTAGCACGGGGCTAACAGGACTCCTGGGAACCCGGGCTGTAGCAGGCTAGGCAGGACTCCGGATGTCACCGCGTGACATTTCCCCGAAGGGACAGACATAGGAACGAAGTGAAACACATGCCGGCCAGTCAAGTGTCCTGAGCAGTAGTGCTGGGCTAGCAGGACTCCGGTGAACCAGGCTGTAGCGGACTACTATGGCTCGAGGAACACTGGACTACATTTCCCCATAAGAAAGGCTGCCAAGGATAAACAACTAGATTGTCGGATCCCACTCATACCAAGCATTTCAATCATACACACAATATGCCCGATATGAGTACATACAACATGGCATCACAACAAAACTCTACAACTCAAGTACTTTATTTAAAGGCTCCAGAGAGCCACACATAACAAGTTCATACAGGTAGGGGTCACATGACCCGACACTCAAGTCATACAAGCATACAAGCACAAGCGGAAGTAAATAGTCTAAGTACAGACACTAGAAAGCAAGAAGGCTTCCGAAGCCTATCTATCTACATAGGGCCCTCCATGGCCAGGATCACCACCTGGGTGGCTAGTCACTCATCGACATCAAGGTCTACGTAGAACCCATCGGAGGGGGCGGTGTTGTCGTCTGACAATAGTAATTAAGCAACATGAGTACAAAGGTACTCAGCAAGTCTTACAACAGAACCTACTAGACATGCTCATTCTCAAGAAGGTGGTGGGGTTATTGCAGCAAGCCAGCTTTGACTCTTGGCTAGGCTATCCTACGGAACTCCACTAGTAAAATAGTTTTCGCACATGAGTCCACTACTCACCAACACAATACTCCACCGGGGATCCTCCCTCGTCATCCTACGAGAGGGCCATCCTCTGTACTCACACTTATCTTGAGTCTTTTAGTAGTAACCATTAACTTGTCTATGAACTGTATAGGCAACCAAGTAGTCCTTTACCGCGGACGCGGCTATTCGAATAGATTATACCCTGCAGGGGTGTACTTCGTCACACATGTTTCCACCACTTAGCGTCTGCACACGACATGTGCTCGGCAGACTTCAAGCGAAAACCGACATGGGTGTAGACCACGACCTGACTAACCGCACAAGTCTCTAGTCCAGGTTTATCGCCTATTCAGGTTCCATCCGCAAGGAAATTCGGCCGGGGTGTCCTCAACGGCCCCAAACGATGTGTACAGGGTCCCGAGACGCCAAACGGGCGCCCGGCATACCTGGCCACAGTGTATCTACCGCATCATAGCCCACCCCTAGGGTCAGCGCTACGCATGGCCGCCAACACATAACCTACAAACAACAGAAACTAGTTGCAACTCCTGCACAGAGGGCAAGAGAGGTCAGTAAGTTGAGCGGGGTCATATTTCAGGGCCCAATGTGTGGTAGTAGCTGAATCTTAAATCATGCATACAGATCTCAGTTCTTATGGACGGCCTCAATGAAACAACCCACCATGTACTCCTACATGGCCTCTCATCGATACCTTTACCAACACATGTTCAACACATCCCTCATATTACCGACATAATCATTTCACTCTAGCCCATCACCTAGATGAACCAGACCTGACACAACTCTAAGCATAGCAGGCATAACAAGGTAGGAATCACATACATGGCTCAATCAACTCCTACACATGCTAGTGGGTTTCATCTAGTTACTGTGGCAATGACAGGTCATGTAGAGGATAAGGTTTCAACTACCGTAGCACACAGCAGTTTGAATCGCGTTGTCTTAATGCAGTAAACAAGAGCAGAAGTGAGAACATGGGTTTGTATCAGAATGATCAATGGGTTGCTTGCCTGTTGTAGTGGTAGTAGGGTACTACCCTTCAGACGGATACTCGGGGTTATCCTCGGAGGCAGAACCTACCACGAAAGACACACCGAACATAATCAACACATAGCAATATGCAATAATATGATGCATGCTATGAGATGGCAAAATGAATGTGTCTTGGCCTAATGCAAGCTAAAACAGAAAGGTATGAACCTATTTGAATCAAAGAGTCAAATGATAGCTCATTTAACTTAGCCTTATGAGTGCATTATCTTATATTGCTTAAACATCAAGTTTATCTTGTTTTGTCATGCATGAAACCATTACAGATGGATAGATTGAATTTTTCTGATCATTTTTCATATATAAATCTTTGCATTTGGAGCTATGGTTGATTTTCTATGATTTTTAGAAGTTTTGGCTATTTTCTGGAATTTCCTATTAAAGAATAAATCCAGTAATTGAATTAATGCGTCAGCATGACATAGGTGTGACGTCAGTGGGTCAACTGGGTCGGCCAGGTCAAACCTGACTGGGGGGCCCTGTCTGTCAGTGACTCAGGTAATTAACAGAATTAAATTAACACTAATTAGCTGTTAATGGGGCCTGGGCCCACATGTCAGTGACTAAACTAATTAAAATTAGTTAAAACTAATCCTAAACTAATTAGCAGACCGGCCCCACCTGTCATAGACTCAGAGGGGGTCAACCTGGGCCCACACAGGGTCAAACAGGGTAAACTCGCCGGCGTCTAGCCGCCGGTGAGGCTAGACGCGGTGGAGCAACGCGGGATTTGCACTCCCGCGACCAAAAGGATGACGGAGACTATCTACGTGATGCGGGGAGGAAGTCGCGTCGAGTGGTGGAAGTGGGTGGAGCTGGGGTGGCCGGAAACGTCACCGGCGACGAGTTTGGCGGCGGCCGGAGCTCGGGTGAGGTCGAGCTAGTCGCTAGGGGGCATGGGGAGGCGCGTGGATTGGTGCGTTGAGCTCCTGGAGGTGCAGTAGGACTAGTGGATAGGGTGGCGTGGCCATTGGGTGGCCGGAGCCTTGTCGGCGACGATCTCCGCGGCGGTGCATGCGGGTGAGCTACCTGCGGTCGCTACGGGGCTCGAGAGAGAGAACGGAGAGGGTGGGGAGGTGGCTGAGCTCACGGGGGTCTCGTCGAGGCAGTCGGAGAGGTCGGGGATGAGCTGACGCGGCGGGGATGGCGAAGGGGATCTCCGGTGGCCGGAGTTGAGGACGAGCTCGGTGCAGCGTCTCCGGGGCGAGCGAGCGCTCGGGGCTCGGCATACTCAATGTAGTCGACGACGGCGGAGCTTCCTGGCATGACAAGGCAACGAATGGACGGCGGTGGCTACGGTGGAGCTTGTCAGCGGCGACGGCTGCGCTCGGCAGGGAGATGGGGAGAGAGCCAGAGAGGGGGAGAGGACACGGGGAGAGTGGGAAGAAAGAGAGGGAGACGTGGGAGTCGGCGTGGCACTCGTAGACGCCTCCAGGGCATCGGCGGAAGCAGGAGGTGGCCGGCGTGTGGCTGTGGGCGCCGGCCACGTGCTCCTCGTCCTCCTGGCGAGAGGAGGAGGACGACTGGCATGAGCCAGTGGACTGGGCCGAGCCAGGTGGGCTGGTGGGCTGCGGCAGGTAAGTCCCTGTTCTTTCTCTCCTTTTCTGTTTTTTTATTTATTTATTATTTCTGTAACTTCAGGGCTTTATTAAAAATGCCAGGGCATTACCATAAATCATAAAATTAATCATGGCCACTGCTTAGAATATATCCAGCAGCAAACATTTTAGTTTATGATTATTTGAGCATTTAAAATATTTTATAGTATTTAAATGCCCAAATGCAAATACCATATGGATTAATCCAATGACCTTAGATGTCCTAGAAAAATGTGCACCATTTTTGTCAAAGGTTTTAACCCAAAACAAAAAGGGTGGGCTTTTTAGAAGGGCATTTCAGGTTCATTGAAAAAGTTTTTAGTAAACCCTAGTTGTTCCAGGGGGGTGCTGGGGGTTCTGTCATCCCCATTTCAAATCTAAAAGGAATTTAAACACGATGCACACTCTAATGCTTGAACTAGCTAGGGTGTGACAGTCATGAACATGCATTAAAATTAATCAACACCGAATGCAAGCATGAGTAGGATATAATGCACCATGAACATCAATATCGTAGAGGCTGTGTTGATTTTGTTTAAACTACATGCGTGAACATGTGCCAAGTCAAGCCACTCGAATCGTTCGAAGGAGGATACCACCCTATCATACAACATCACAACCATTTTAATAGCATGTTGGCATGCAAGGTAAACCATTATAAACTCCTAGCTAATTAAGCATGGCATAAGCAACTACAATCTCTAATTGTCATTGCAAACATGTTTCTTTCATAATAGGCTGAATCAGGAATGATGAACTAATCATACTTACAAAAACAAGAGAGGTTTAGTTCATACCAGCTTTTCTCATCTCAATCAGTTCATCATATAATCATCATTATTGCCTTTCACTTACACGAGCGAACGGTGTCGATAATAATAATAGTGCTTGTGCATTGGACTAAGCTGGAATCTGCAAGCATTCAATTCATTGGAGAAGGCAAGGTAGTATGGGCTCTTTGTTAGATCAACAATAATGCATATGAGAGCCATCCAACATTTTCAACATGGTCTTCTCCTCTCGACCCCCAAAGGAAAGAAAAGAAACAAAACTATTTACACGGGAAAGCTCCCAACAAGCAAAAGAAGAACGAGAAATATTTTTGGGTTTTCTTTTTAGTTACTACTACTACAGGCATGAAAAGTAAACTATCTAAAAGCTACAACTAATTTTTTTGTATTTCTTGTGGCTTTTCAAACACACAAGAAGAAAGTGAGAAAATGAAAATAAACTATCATGGATGATACAATGAGAAAGTATGAGCACTGACAACTGGCATGAGTGTGTGAACATAAATGTAATGTCGGTGAGAGATACATACTCCCCGAAGCTTAGGCTTTTGGCCTAACTTGGTCTATGCCCATGGATCCAAAATGTAGCTGGGGTCGTACTGAGATGCAGCGGCAATTGCCTGATGAGCTGCAGCTTGGAGGCGAGCTGCCTCCGCCCTCCTCTCATACTCGGTCACCTCCTCCCTGGTTATAACATATCTCCCTTTTGCCTGAAAGTGAAAGAAAGTAGGTGCAGGGAGAGTGACGTGATAGGTGCATCATCTGACAAAGATTAGTCGGTACTAGAAGAACTGATTGTTCCTCTCAACAAACTGATGACGAACCATGGCATTATAATCTAAATAGGCAGGAGGCAACTCAATATCATCTCCACGTATGGGTATCTCAAGAAAATCAGCTAAACGAGTTGCATAAATTCCACCAAAGAAATCTCCGTCAATACTATTATTATGCAACCTACATGCAACAATGGCCCCCAAGTTATATTGTCTATCTCCTAATACAGCACTCTTGAGAACACTAAGATCAAGAACACACATGTGACACGCCTCATCGTTACCATTTATGCATCTACCTATAAAGAGAGAAAAATAATGTATGGCAGGAAAATGAATGCTCCCTACTGTAGCTTGCGTGATTTCCCTTGATTCCCCCACAGTTATACTAGCAAGAAAGACTTTATATTCAGATTTGCGAGGTTCACTAACACTAACCCACTGTGGGAGTTTACAAGCAGTGTTAAAATCTTCTGAGTCCATGGTATAAGATTTATCATAAAGATCAAATAGGACAGTTTGAGAATTGCGTGATGATGTAAATTTAAACCTTCTCACAAATGAATCTGTTAAATAGAGGTACTGACGGCACTTATCTGCCACGAAGCTCTCAAGATCGGTGTTACGCACATATGCTTCAAATTCCACCTTAATTCCTGCTTGAACCATGAAGTCCTCTGACGGCCATTCACAAGGCCGCACTTGAGCACCTCTTGGTAGTTCATTGTCCGTCTCACGTATTGCGGGCCTTGGTCCTTGCTTTCTTGATGAACCACCTTGGTACATTTTCCTAAACATATTTCTTCCTCTGAAAGATTTCTGAAATTTTTAGTAACTTAAAATAAAAGTGAACCAAACTCAACAAGATTGATAGCAACTACTCCTACAAGTACCTAGAGGCTATATCATGCATTAAACCTACTTTTAACCACATAAATTTGACATGCAACCTGAAGAACAAGGTCACCTAAGCAGCAAAATTTTTCAATGAATAAAGCACTAGAACATAAACTAATTGGACCATTGCAGGAGTCACATACCAAAGAACAATCCCCCAAAGCAGTTTTGTGAGAGGAACTTTGAGCAAGGAGATCGAAAATGGCAGCAAGATGAGCAAGAACTCGGGTTTCAGCTGGCTAGTGATTTTTTTGGGAGGAAGGAGTGTGTGGTGGCTGGAATAAGAGGAGAGGACCCACGTGGGGTCCACAAGGAAGGGGGCGCGCCCAGGGGGTGGGCGCCCCCTCCACCCTCGTGGGCACGTGGCTGCTCCCCCTGCTGTGTTCTCAGTGCCAGATATTCTCAAATATTCTAGAAAAAATCATATTTAAATTTCAGGCCATTTGGAGAACTTTTATTTTTGGGGTATTTTTTATTGCATGGATAATCCAGAAAACAGACAGAAAATACTATTTTTTTTCTTTATTTAACATAAATAACAGAAAGTAAAAAGAGGGTACAGAGAGTTGTGCTTTCTAACTTCATCCATCTCATGCTCATCAAAAGGAATCCACTAACAAGGTTGATCAGTCTTGTTAACAAACTCATTTCGAATAACATGAAACCGGAGAAATTTCAAATAACACTAGGTTACCTCTACGGGGATATGCACATCCCCAATAATAAGAATATCATATTTCTTATTGACAGTAGGAAGAGGAAATTCAAAACCTCCAATAGTGATTGTTAAAAAATTTCCAATAGAATTGATACTCTGGACTTGAGGTTGTTTCCTTGGAAAGTGTATTGTATGCTCATTATCATTAACATGAAAAGTGACATTGCCTTTGTTGCAATCATTAACAGCCCCTGCAGCATTCAAAAAGGGTCTTCCAAGAATAATATACATATTATCATCCTCGGGAATATCAAGAATAACAAAGTCCGTTAAAATAGAACGTTTGCAACCACAACAGGCACATCCTCACAAATACCGACAAGTATAGCAATTGATTTATCAGCCATTTGCAAGGATATTTCAGTAGGTGTCAACTTATTCAAATCATGTCTACGATATAAAGAGAGGTATAACACTAACACCGGCTCCAAGATCACATAAAGCAATTTTAATATAATTTCTTTTAATGGAGCATGGTATAGTTGGTACTCCTGGATCTCCAAGTTTCTTTGGTATTTCACCCTTAAAAGTGTAATTAGCAAGCACGATGGAAATTTCAGCTTCCGATATCTTTCTTTTATTAGTAACAATATCCTTCATGTACTTAGCATAAGGGTTCATTTTAAGCAAATCAGTCAAACGCATACGCAAAAAGATAGGTCTAATCATTTCATCGAAGCACTCAAAATCCTCATCATCTTTTTTCTTGGATGGTTTAGGAGGAAAAGGCATGGGTTTCTGAACCCATGGTTCTCTTTCCTTACCGTGCTTCCTAGCAACAAAGTCTCTCTTATCATAAGGTTGATTCTTTGATTGTGGGTTATCAAGATCAACGGCAGGTTCAATCTCTACATCATTATCATTGCTAGGTTGAGCATCAACATGAACATCATCATTAACATTATCAGTAGGTTCACGTTCATTACCAGATTGTGTTTCAGCATCAGAAATAGAAATATCGTTGGGATTTTCAGGTGTATCAACAACAAGTTCACTAGAAGCATGCAAAGTCCTATCATTTTTCTTTTTCTTACTCTTAGAAGGACTAGGTGCATCAATATTAATTCTCTGAGAATCTTGCTCAATTCTATTAGGATGGCCCTCAGGATACAAAGGTTCCTGAGTCATTTTACCACCTCTAGTCATAACTCTAACAACATTATCATTTTTCTTATTGTTTAATGCATTGAGAAAATCATTCTGAGCTTTAAGTACTTGTTCTACTTGAGTGGTAACCATAGAAGCATGTTTACTAATAAGTTTAAGTTCACCTTTAACATTAGCCATATAATCACTCAAGTGTTCAAGCATATCAGCATTGTGTTTCAATTGTCTACCAACATAAGCATTGAAGTTTTCTTGCTTAACCATAAAATTATCAAACTCATCCAAGCACGGGCAAGCAAACTTAGTAAATGGGATTTCACATTTATCAAATCTATAGAGATAATTTACATTTACTACTCGTGTCGGGTTATCAAGACCATGTATTTCTTCAATAGGTGGTAAATTCTTAACATCTTCATCTTTAATACATTTTTCTTTCGTAGATTTCTTTGCCTCTTGCATATCTTCAGGACTGGGAAATAGAATACCCCTTTTCTTTGGAGTTGGCTTAGGAGTTGGTTCAGGAACTGTCCAATTATTTTCATTAGTCAGCATATTATTCAATAGCAATTCAGCTTGGTCAACAGTTCTTTCACTGAAAACACAATCAGCACAACTATGTAGGTAGGCTCTGGAAGCATCAGTTTGTCCATTATAAAAGATACGAAGTATTTCATTTTTCTTGAGAGGATGATCAGGAAAAGCATTATGTAAACGGAGAAGCCTCCCCCAAGCTTGTGGGACACTCTCTTCTTCAATTTGCACAAAGTTATATATTTCCCTTAAGGTAGCTTGTTTCTTATGAGCGGGGAAATACTTAGCAGAGAAGTAATACATCATATCCTGGGGACTACGCACACAACCAGGATCAAGAGAATTAAACCATGTTTTAGCATCACCCTTTAATGAGAACGGAAATAACTTAAGGATATAATAATAGCGAGTTTTCTCATCATTAGTGAATAGGTTGGCTATACATTTAATTTAGTAAGATGTGCCACAACAGTTTCAGATTCATAGCCATAGAAAGGATCAAATTCAACCAAAGTAATTTTCTCAGGATCGACAAAGAAATCATAATCCTTATCAGTAATAAAGATAGGTGTAGTAGCAAAAGCAGGGTCATATTTCATTCTAGCATTCAAGGACTTTTCTTTAAGCTTAGCTAATAATTTCTTAAGATCAGATCTATCATTGCAAGCAAGAAAGTCTCTAGAAGTTTCTTCATCCATAACTTAACCCTCAGGAACAACAGGCAATTCGTATCTAGGGGGAGAATCTTCATCATCACTTTCATCAATACTATCAGTTTCAATAATATCATTCTCTCTAGCCCTAGCAAGTTGTTCATTAAGAAATTCACCTAGTAGCACAGTAGTATCAAGCATAGAAGTAGTTTCATCATAAATATCATGCAAAGCAGAAAGTGGCATCATCAATAACATGCGACCTATCAGAATCAATGGCATGTGTAGGTGTCGCAAGTTTACTCAAAACAGAAGGTGAATCAAGTGCAGAGCTAGATGGAAATTCCTTACCTGCCCTATAGTTGAGGGAATTTTTTTGGTTCTTTGATCTTTCAAGTTCTTCATAGTAATAAGCAGATATAGATCCCAAGTGACTCAAAGAATAGGGCTATGCTCCCCGGCAACAGTGCCAGAAAATAGTCTTGATAACCCACAAGTATAGGGGATCGCAATAGTTTTCAAGGGCAGAGTATTCAACCCAAATTAATTGGTTTGACACAAGGGGGGCCAAAGAATATTCTCAAGTATTAGTAGTTGAGTTGTCAATTCAACCACACCTGGAAACTTAATATCTGCAGCAAAGTATTTAGTAGCAAAGTAATATGATAATAGTGGTAACGGTAGCAAGCGTAATATTTTTGGTTTTATAGTAATTGTAACAGTAGCAATGGAAAAGTAAATAAGTGAAGAACAATATATGAAAAGCTCGTAGGCATTGGATCGATTATGGAGAATTATGTTGAACGCGATCGATCATGCAACAGTTATAACATAGGGTTACACAGAACTAACTCCAGTTCATCAATGTAATTTAGGCATGTATTCCAAATATAGTCATATGTGCTTATGGAAAAGAACTTGCATGACATCTTTTTTCCTACCCTCCCGTGGCAGCAGGGTCCTATTGGAAACTAAGGGATATTAAGGCCTCCTTTTAATAGAGTACTAGACCAAAGCATTAACACATAGTGCATACATGAACTCCTCCAACTACAGTCATCACTGGTAATGGTCCCGATTATTGTCACTTCGGGGTTAATGGATCATAACACATAATGGGTGACTATGGACTTGCAAAATAGGATCAGGAACTCACATATATTCATGAAAACATAATAGGTTCAGATTTGAAATCATGGCACTCGAGCCCTAGTGACAAGCATTAAGCATAGAAAAGTCATAGCAACATCAATCTAATAACATAGTGGATACTAGGGATCAAACCCTAACAAAACTAACTTGATTACATGATAAATCTCATCCAACCCATCACTGTCCAGCAAGCCTACGATGGAATTACTCATGCACGGCAGTGAGCATCATGAAATTGGTGATGGAGGAAGGTTGATGATGACGATGGCGACTGATTCCCCTCTCCGGAGCCCCGAACGGACTCCAGATCAGCCCTCCTGAGAGAGTTTAGGGCTTGGCGGCGGCTTCGTATCATAAAACACGATGAATCCTTCTCTCTGATTTGTTTCTCCCCGAAAGTGAATATATGGAGTTGGAGGTTGGTGGAGCGTCAGGGGGCCCATGAGGCAGGGGGCGCGCCCAGGGGGTTAGGCGCCCCACCCTCGTGAACAGTTCCAGTATTTTTTATATATTCCGAAAATAATCTCCGTTGATTTTCAGGTCATTCCGAGAAGTTTTAGTTCTGCACAAAAATAACACCATGGCAATTATGCTAAAAATAGCGTCAGTCGGGGTTAGTTCCATTCAAAATATGCAAGTTAGAGTCCAAAACAAGGGCAAAAGTGTTTGGAAAAGTAGAAACGACGGAGACGTATCACCTGCTCCCTCCTCCCCGCGGACGGCTGTGCTGCCACGCAGGCCTCACCGCCCCGTCGTACTCCCATCACTGGCCTAGCCATCCCTCTACTCACCCATACCTGTTGTTCTTCTCTGGCGACGGCAGACGAACCAGTAACGCCTCGTACAGTCGTACTCCCCTCCGCGTGCGGAACAACTACTGAGTCTTCCCTGGCTCTGTGTCATTCCCTTCATAGGCCTCGCTGTCGTCCACCGCCCTCGTGCTCTCGGCGCGGCCTGGTCGACGTGGTCAACGACCGACATGCATCTGAAGTGGACTGTACGTGGAGAGGCTGACAGCTGGGTCCATGGCCGCACGCAAGGAAATGACTCCTTATTATGCCTAAAATAATGATTCCTCCACCTGACATCTAGGACCCACTGAAAGCGCCCCTGTATTTTGCGAAAAAAACGTTACTGCCGCTGACAGCTCGAACCCACCAGCTATATCTTCCCACGCAAGGAAGTGCCTCCTTATTACGCACAAAGAAATGAATACTCCCCCTGCTAGCTGGGACCCAGTATAGTGGCAGGCTGACTTGTGGGCCTACTAAGTCAATATGCATGATTCTAGCTAAAGTGACCGTACGATCTCCATCTAATGGCCGTAGTGCTTCTTCAACCTCTGGTCTTCTTGCTCGAGCCGCCCAAACCAGCGCCGGTCATGCCTTGTGCTCATGCCTTCCGTGGCCGGCTGCGATGCGGCGGCGGCCTCACCGCCCCCTACTACTCCCACCACTGGCCAGGCCATCCCTCTACTCACCCACACCCCCTGTTATTCTGCGGCGACTACAGCCTCACACCGCACCGAACCAGTGAATCCTCATACTCTACGCATGGGGATACACTGCCGCGTCTTCCCCGGCTCTGCGTCATCCCCTTCCTAGGCCTCGCCGTTGTCCACCGCCCGGGGGCTCTTGGCGCGGCGTGGTCAACGTGGTCAAGGAACGGCTTCCGTCAGACGTGGACTGTACGTGGAGAGGCTGACAGCTGGGTCTACGGCCGCAGCAAGGAAGTGCCTCCTTATTACGCAGAAAATAATGATTCCTCCACCTGACAGCAGGGACCCACCGGACGGGCAACCATATTTCACAAAAAAACGTTTCACCCCTGACTGCTGGGACCTACCAGCGACATCTTTGCATGCAAGGAAGTGCACCCCGGCCAAAAAAAATGATTCACCCCCTGACTGCTGGCACCCACCAGCTACAATTTCGCACGCAAGTGCCTGACATTTGGGACCCACCTGGTCGAAGCATACGTAGCGTTGTCATCTGGTCGCGAATGTGTACATACATACTAGTCAATGTAAAGTCGCGCACGTGTCGTAGTAGAGGCGTGCACGTAGCATATGCACATATGTACAGCGGCCAGTGTGCAAGAAAGAAAATATGGCCACGTACGTACATACGGGCGGGGTCTCAAACGCCTACTCGGGCATACATATGACCGGGGCTCGTGTATATGGCTGGGTCGGAACGGAGAAACAGCGTCGTCGTCGCCCGCAAAAAAAAACAGTGTCGTCGTCGTGTTCATGGGTAGGCAATGGAATGCGTCGTGTTCATCGGGAGGCAACAAAACGCGTCGGAGCCAACTGGCTTGGACGGAATAGGCGGTGGAAACAAGGCCTGGCATACCGCACCATGGAAGAAACGACTTTGTGTTCGACCGGCCACGTTCTAAATGGGATCCTGTTGATGGGGAGGGGTCCGGCGTACCGCAAAACGGCGGAAACGGACCTCCTACAGTCAAAACGGGGTCGTGTTGGTCGGGAGGGATGTGGCGTACTGCAAAACGGAGGAAACGTACTTGTGTTGGAGTGCTACGGTCGAAACGGGGGTCCTGTTCATCGGGAGGGGTGTGGTGTACCGCAAAACGGGACTCCACGGGATACTGTTCATCTCCATCGTCGACCCCCTCCAGCCTCCACGGGCTACTGTTCATCCACCATCGACCTCCTCCAGCCTCCACCTGCGACTATTCATCCACGGGCTCCTGTTCATCCAGCCTCCACCACGCGCTACTCCACCGTCTACTGTTCAACCAGTCCTCTCTACGGGCTCCTGTTCAACCACCCCTCCACGGGATACTATTCATCCAGCCCTCCACAGTCTACTGTTCATCCAGCCCTCCACGGGGTCCTGTTCATCCAGCCCCAGCCGGCTCGATCGATCGGGGTCCTGTTCATCCAGAGGCAACACCACGAGGTCCTGTTCATCCACCCCCACCGGGAACTGTTCATCCAAAACCCCAGCCATTCTCACTATTCATCGAGAGGCAGCATCGATCGGCTTCATTTAGCAGCAGTAGTGAAGGAATCGCTCGATCGGGTTAAGCTAACAGCCATCGATCAATCGCTCGGGTTTAGTTACGCGTAGCCTGTAGTGCAATCGCTCGGGTTCAGTAGGCGAACGCCTCGCTCGGCTTCGGTTAGAGCCCAAGGCCTCGCACCGACGTGCATGCGTGTACGAGAGAAATGCTCAAACCTCCATGCATCGCTCGTCCCCGACCACCCACCGTAACCGGGAACACCCCGACATTTTCCTCGCCCTCGCTTCTACCATGGTTTTTTCCGTCATGGACGGCGAAAAGAATGTCACGCACCTGCGTCTCCGGCCCGCCCAGGACGAAAAGCCCAATTTCTGTCATGATTTTTTGTCATAGAAGTAGGAGCCCACCACATCTATGATGATACCGGGTTTTGTCACAATTATCGTCATAGAAGTGTCATAAGTATGACAGGAAAAAATTTCGTTCGGCCCAAAATGTCATGGATGTGTCTTTTCTTTGTAGTGGTTGTGGTACAAGCTTTGGGGATCCCCGCATGTGAGTGCACACTCGACCATGGCGGTCGCCGGCGGCGTGTGTGGTTGGGGTCGAGGTTCTGGTGGTGTTCTGGCGGTATTGAGGGTGTGGGTGGTGTCGGGCTAGTCACGGAGGTCTAGAGGCATAGTTAGGTTAGGCTAGGGAGCCTATGGTGGGGTAAGTCGAGTAAAGCTCACCGGTGGCAGAGCTTTGGCCAAGGGGAAAACTAAAGGACGAGGGCTCGAGCTCTTCGGCTAGGATGGTCTAGGGAGAGAGACTGAGGTGGTGCGAGTGATATGGGAGTCTCGCGGGGCTTTTATAGGCCGAACGGTGAGAGTGGAGAGGCACAACCGCCGTGGCCATGGCAGGGCTAGCTAGTTGCGGCAAGCTAGAGTTATGGTGCGGCAAGGTGCGTAGTGGCGCTGGGGCAGTTATGGGGGTCTGTTCAAGCTAGAAGATGTGGAGGAGGGCCTCGGGCATGGGTGGCATCGTGAGCGTCACGGGCGCATAGTGCCGGCAATGGCGATGGCACGGGGTCCTAGGGTGATAGTGGAGAGGGGAGGGGAACCAGGGAGGGTCTAGACCCGTGTGGCATGCTGCACTATGGCAGGACGTCTCGGAGCTGGCCTTGGGCGGTGGGACACGATGACAGAGCTGATGTTCATGTCCAGAGTGCGTTGGTGACCAACCAACTTCATGATCACCATGGCTTCTAGAAGTACGAGGGTGATTTGGCTTGTTAAAGTATGTCTAGGGGTTAGTCCTTAGTTGGTTTAGTGTGTGTGTGGAGGCTGAAGGGTGTCTGGAGCAACAGGATTAAGTCGAGCATCCCGTCAAGGTTTCTGGCAGAAACATTGGAAATTTACTAAGGTCTAAATTTTGGTGTAGACGGGTATTGTATGAGGGTGCACAATTTTCAGGACAATTGCATGAGTGAATGTGGTACTTCACGCCGAAAGTGGCCTCCTGGACAAAAAATTTTGAGAGCTTGTTATGCTCATTTGGTGTGGTGAAAGAGGCTAAATTTTTGTGTGGTGCAGTTTGATATGATGATGAAGATGTGTGCAAGATTTGAGATCAATTGGTTGAGTGTGAAATGCACTTCCTATAGAAAGTTGTTCTCTGGTCCATTTCTTTGGAAATTCACTATGGTTAAATGGAGTGATGGAATTAAATGAAATTTAAGTGGAATTGGTGTTCTCGTCACCATGAAAAGTTTGAGCTCAAATGGGTCGATGAAAATGGTATTTCCTTCACAACGCGATGGTGTGGACACTAACTTTAGAAAATTGTGAAGGGAGCTATGGTAGTTGGGTGGGGCTCAAATTTTGTGGATATGCATGATATTGGTTAATGCTGATTTATGCAAAATTGACCTTCATAGGGTCACTTGCTTTGCAAACTGACAGATCTGGCGAAAACTTGAATGGATTAAACTAGTTAAACTATGACTAAAGTGCGGTGTGTGATGATAGAAATGGTGAAGATATGTCTAGGAGGATCGCCCCATTTAATTGGTGAGATGTGCAAGGGAAAAGGGTGTTATAGTGTAACTGGGTCCTAGGGTTTCAGTTAGTAGAATGGGAAATTATGGTTTTGGGCGTCAAAATGCTAATCCCACGTAACTAGACAAGTCACTACTCAAATAAACACAATAGTGCAAATAAAATCCAGGAATACTAAAAGAAAAAGAAAAAAAATACAAAACTAGAAAATAATTTTTGCAGTAGCGAAAATCCAGGGTGTTAGACTGGTGTTTAGAGATCCGGCCGGTTCCCTTCTGACACACATTGATCGATCTACCTGTCTAGTTAGGTCTCCACCTCTCATTCTACAAACACGCCAATCTATGTGCATCTCTATTTAGGTATATACCTCTCGTTCTCTAGTACACATTGATCAATCTACCTCTCTAGTTAGGTCTCTCCCTGTCGTTCTCTGACACACACCAACCGATCTACCTCTCTAGTTAGGTGTCTCCCTCTCATTCCGACACACACTGATCGATCTACCTCTCTAGTTAGGTCTCTCCCTCTTTCACACACACACACACAACAATCAGTCTATCTCTCTTGTTAGGTATCTCCCTCTCTTTCCGACACACACTGATCGATCTACCACCCTTTTTCTAGAACCATCAATCTACCTCTCTAGTTAGGTCTCTCAGCTCCCTCTCTTTCGGACATACACCGATAAATCTACCTCTCTAGTTAGGACTCCCCTCTCTATCCGACAAACAACAATTGATCTACCTCTCTAGTGTGGTATCTCCCTTTCTTTTTGACCGATGCTTCTAGATAATAGTAGTACCCTCCACTAGCAACTATAGATATGAATCCTAGCATTCTGACCCGCCCGATTGGCTCTATTAGTGGTTCACGTTGGTACTTGGTCTTGAGAATCAAAAGTGAAAAACTAGTACACTATGTAGTATAAATATAAATAAATATATAGAGTATATATATAAATATCTCTCTCACACAAAAGCGCATTTGGGAAGTCTCAATATCTAGCAAGGCCTCGATCGACCAATATCTACAATGCATGGAAAATGGATGAATGCGCTATTGTCCGGACAAGAAACCTCATGACTGGTCGAGACAGGGCTACCAGAACTATCTTGCCTGCCATGCCAGCATAAAGATGACGTGTGGGGCCTATATGTCAGCAAGGGAGAAAAAATATGTGGCAAATAGATGAATTGACTAGTGTTCAAAGAAAAGACCTCGTGTCTGGTCGAGACAGCGCCATCATGCCGTACTGCGACAGTTTACAGTGTAGACCACCACACTATAGGATGCTGTTAACACGACACTATGATAAGAGACCCTTTGATGAAACTATGTGCGATGCATTAATCGCAAACGAGGGTGTAAAAAACCATCAAAAAAGGTGCAAAATGTTTGCGATGGCGGAGCCATCAAACACGGTTCAGATTTAAGTTGCGTGTGCAATGCAGGACACATAGTTAATCCACTCGAACTATTTGCGATGAGGCAGAACAACAGAAATGGGCAGCCATATCAATGTGTGTGCGATATATGGCATACAGTTCACTCCGATAAGATGTTTGCTATTAGGGAGTGCAACAGAAACGGTTAGCCAGATCAAGGTGTGTGTGATATACGACATATGGTTCACTGGAACAAACTGTTTCCGATAAGGGAACACAATAGAAACAGTTCAACTTAACAAGATGTGTGTGATACGTGGCAAACAGACGACTTGGATGAACGGAGCATGCCGCGGCCGCCTCAATGGCGAGCAAAATGCTCCGACTAATGCCAGCAGAGCGCGCCGCGGCTGCCTCAACGGCGAGCAACCATGTGTCAACCTTCTGCCATCAATAAATTTTCACCTTGCTTCTCATCACATTCCAGATTACAATGCAATAAGTAATTGCAAATCTGTTCACACCTATCAAACTAATATGTGGTCACACTTAGCACCGGGCTATAAAGACTACCCACTCGAAAATTATTTCACAGTTCCACTCCTCATCACCAACAGAACTAGTCTTTCTTGTCAAGTCGTTTCGCCATGACCGGTAGGAGTTTAGGGTGGATATATAACCAGGCAGCAAAGACCAAGGCTGCAGAGGCACTAGAGAGGTCCCACCGCGAAGCCGCAGCAGCAGCAGAGATGTCCCGTCACACCGCTGTAACACCCTCGATGCGACTATATCTCCCACGTGTCGAGGCACGACTTAGAGGCATAATCACATTGAAGGCATATGTCGCAAGTTAGGCAATCTTCACAACATCCCATGTAATATTGACAATAAAAGGGGAGATAACATAGTTGGTTTACACTCGCCACATCAATCAAAGTACATAAATAACATTACATCATCCAAACACTCATGGCCCGACTACGGCGCCAAAATAAAAGATAACCCAACATGCGACACGGTCCCGATCACCCCAACTGGGCACCACTACTGATCATCAGGGAAAGACACGTAGTATCGTTGAGAGTCCTCATCGAACTTCCACTTGAGCTCAAGCGCGTCATCTGGAGCGGAAACATCAGGCCCTGCATCTGGTGTAATAGTAATCTATGAGCCACAGGGACTCAGCAATCACGCACCCTCCGATCAAGACTATTTAAGCTTATAGGTAAGGCAAGGTAAAACATGTGGAGCTGCAGCAAGCGACTAGCATATATGGTGGCTAACCTGTTCGCAAAAGAGAGCGAGAAGAGGAGGCAAAGCGCGAACGAGAAACTAGAGGACAACCTGCACAAGCATTACTCCAACACCGTGTTCACTTCCCGGACTCCGCCGAGAAGAGACCATCACGGTAACTCACACTATTGATTCATTTTAATTAAATTAAGGTTCAAGTTATCTACAACCGGACATTAACAAATTCCCATCTGCCCATAACCGCGGGCATGGCTTTCGAAAGTTCAAATCCCTGCAGGGGAGTCCCAACTTAGCCCATGACAAGCTCTCACGGTCAACGAAGGAATAGACCTCCTCCCGAGATGTTCCGATCAGACTCGGTATCCCGGTTCTTCAAGACAACTCCGACAATGGTAAAACAAGTCCAGCAACACCACCCGCTGTGCCGACAAATCCCGATAGGAGCTGCACATATCTCATTCTCAGGGCACACCGGATAAGCTAAGCGTACGGGAGCCAACGTAACCCAAGTTGCCAAGGGACGGCCCTGCACGGTGCTCTAGGTTGGACCAACGCTCAGAGGAGCACTGGCCCGGGGGGATTTAAGATAAGATGACCCTTGAGTCCGCAAAACCCAAGGGAAAAGGCTAGGTGGCAAATGGTAAAACCAAGGTTGGGCATTGCTGGAGTAGTTTTATTCAAGGCGGACTGTCAAGGGGTTCCCATTATAACCCAACCGCGTAAGGAACGAAAACTCCAGGAAGATAACACCGATATGATGGAAACTAGGGCAGCAAGAGTGGAACAAAACACTAGGCGAGAGGCCGAGCCTTCCACCCTTTACCAAGTATATAGATGCATTAAGATAACATGGCAATATAATGATATCCCAACAAGTAAATAATGTTCCAATAAGGAACTGTCTCCAATCTTCACCTGCAACTAGCAACGCTATAAGAGGGGCTGAGCAAAGCGGTAACATAGCCAAACAACGGTTTGCTAGGACATGGTGGGTTAGAGATTTGACATGGCAATTTGGGAGGCTTGAAAGCAAGTGGTAGGCATCGTAGCATTGGCATAGCAAAAGAGCGAGCATCTAGCAAAGCAAAGATAGTAGTGATTTCGAGGGTATGATCATCTTGCCTGCAAAGTTGTCAGAGCTGACTGGATCCTCGAAAGCAAACTCAACGGGCTCCCAAACAAGACAAACAAGCAACAAGGACACAATCAACCACGTGCAAAGCTCAAACAATAAGATGCAAGGATGGTATGCTATGTGGGATGCGATGCGGGATGCATATGCAAGATGTGACAAGTAATGCATGAACCTGGCCTCAACTTGGAAATCCAAGTGTGCCACTGGAAAGATGAGATGAAATCGCTTGAAAACGATATAAAGAACGCCGGAATCGGAGTTACGGTTTGGAAATGGCAAGCAATTCAAATATGATCACGTTCTGCGATTTGCATCAAGTAGCCATCTAAATGAAACAAGATGAACATGCTACAACACTCAAACATGGCATAAAAATACATGGCAGGGATCCATTCAAGATGCTTAACAAAAGTCTAGCACTGAGCTATGGCCAATTCATCCATTAACAGGTTCAAACAAGCATGGCAAAAATGCATTTGACAAACAGATTTCAGACAGTGAAATTAACACTTGTCTGGAATTTCAGATCAGATAGCAGTCTTCAGAGCATGAAAACTATATGCTACAGGACCTGAACATGGAAAAGTAAAGCATGGCATGGAGCTACTCAAAGAGCTTAACAAAAGTCCCTTAGTGACTTGAGCCAAAAGGGATCAGAGAATAAATTTGCAAGCATGTGAACATGGCAAAAACATAATCACATCACAGACTTTGTGAAAACTGGAGCATGCTGAAAACAGATATCAAGTAGGCATGTTTACGAGCTCGATGCACTCACTACAGAGCAAGTCATGACGAGCTAGGAATACACACATCAAGAATACACAAAATACAAGCTAGACATGGCAAGAACAATAGAATAGCATGCACGGATCAACTACAACATCATCGGCAAAATCGCTAACAAGTAGACAATCTGCCCAGATTCCACGAAATGACAAAAGTAGAGCTCGATTGACTCAAGCTAGGGTGCTCCATAATTGCAAACAAAGACATGGATGGATAGAGAACTACAAGATTAACAAAACATCCTTACTGATCATCCTCAAAAGAGGCACGGATCACTAGGAAACAACATGAACATATAGTCATATGAGATAAACAGCTCAAGGACTTAGTGGAAATGCTAAGTCCCTGAAATCAGCATTAGCAAATGCCTCACTTTGCAAGCTCGTGCTAGTCACCACACACATCACAAAAATACATGGGTTGCACCTCTGGAAAGATGGCAAAACCCTTAACAAAACATATGTAGAGCTCATGGTCATATCATGCACACAATAATCATGGAAAAAATGACAAATATCTAATTGGAGCAGCAGATCTGACAATTATCTCAAGTAGCACTCTTCTAACAGCATTTCGGGCATCAAGATGAACTCAAATGAAAATGATGCAATTAGATGAAATGATGTACTCTCTGAGATGAACATTTTGATATGCTATATAGCACGGTGAAATATGCAAAAAGTTAGGGTTTCGGGCAAAATCAACCCGAGATATTTTCTCAGATCTGGATCCGGATCGGCGCGGACTTCGAGGATGACCGGAACAGTGCTCGCCGGAGGAGAGAGATGGCCGGAGGAGGGAGAGCTCGCCGGGGACTTGCCGGCCGGGAGGAGGAGGGCGAGGCGGCGGCGGAGGGCGGCGTCGGCGGGGTCGGCGGCCACCGAAGCTGTGACGGGGCGGCGCGGTCGAGGGGGCCTGGCGCGAGAAGAGGGCGGTGGCGAGCGGCGGTCGGCGGCGTCTGGCCGCCGGAGACGGCGAAGGAGGCGGCGGGCGCTCGGGTGCGCGGGTGCGGGCGGCGGCGCTGGCCGGATGGGCCGGGGGGCCGGATGCGGGCTCCCGCGGGCTTTGGCGGAGGAGGCCGGCCGGGACACATGGAACCTCCCGGTTGGGCAGGCAGTGGCGGCGGCGGAGATCTGATTTTTAGGGTTTGGGAGAGGGCATCCGCGAATTTAGAGGAGGGGGTCTTTATATAGGCATAGAGGGAGCTAGGAGAGTCCAAATGAGGTGCGGTTTGCGTCCACGCGATCGTGATCGAACGCTCTAGATGATGGAGAGGGATTAGGTGGGTTTTGGGCCAACTTGGAGGGGTGTTGGGCTGCAACACACATGAGGCCTTTTCGGTCCCTCATTTAATCGTTGGAGTATCAAACGAAGTCCAAATGGTACGAAACTTGACAGGCGGTCTACCGGTAGTAAACCAAGGCCGCTTGGCAAGTCTCGGTCCAATCCGGAAATGTTTAATCCCCACACACGAAAAAAAGCTAGAATTGACCACCGGAGGAGAACGAAGCGCCGGAATGCAAAACGGACAACGGGGAAAATGCTCGAATGCATGAGATGAACACGTATGCAAATGCAATGCACATGATGACATGATATGAGATGCATGACAGCGAGAAAACCACACGGAGACAAAAACCTGAACCCGAGAAAATAAAATAACTTAACGCCGGAAACGGCAAGAGTTGGAGTACATATTGGGTAAATCATATCCGGGGTGTTACAACACTCCACCACTACGAAAGGATCTCGTCCCGAGATCTAGGACTGAAAGAACGCCGGGTACTCAGAACGGAGGTGATCCTCGCATTCCCAGGTAGCTTCACAGTCGGAATGGTGTGATCACTTGACTTTGAGGAACTTGATTGACTTGTTGTGAATCTTGCGTTCAGTCTCTTCAAGAATAGCAACGGGGTGCTCACGATAGGAGAGATCTTCTTGGAGCTCAATGTCCTCGAAGTTGACGGTGCGGTCAGGAGTCTTGAAGCACTTTCGGAGCTGAGAGACATGGAACACATCATGAACATTTGCAAAGTTTGAAGGAAGCTCGAGTTGATAGGCGAGATCGCCTCTCTTGCTGACGATCTTGAAAGGTCCCATGTATCTAGGGGCAAGCTTCCCTTTGGTACCGAAGCGACGAGTACCTTTCATAGGAGAGACGCGGAGGTAAACATGATCTCCGATCTCGAAAGCCAAATCACGGTGCTTACAATCATAGTAGCTCTTCTGGCGGGATTGGGCTGCTTTGAGATTATCTCGAATGACTTTGCACATTTGCTCTGCCTCTTTGATTAAGTCATTACCCAAAAGCTGACGTTCACCGGTTTCAGACCAGTTGAGAGGGGTACGGCACTTCCTGCCATACAATTTCAAATGGGGCCTTGCCCGAACTTGCTTGAAAACTGTTGTTGTAGGAGAATTCAGCATATGGAAGACAATCCTCCCACTTCATGCCGAAGGAGATCACACAAGCCCTGAGCATATCTTCAAGAATATGGTTGACACACTCGACTTGACCGGTAGTTTGAGGATGGAAAGCTGTGCTGAAGCAGATGTTGGTGCCCATGGCCTTTTGAAAAGAATCCCAAAACTTGGAGGTAAAGATGCTGCAACGGTCTGAAGAGATCACTTGTGGAATACCGTGCAGAGAGACAATCCGAGAGGTATAGAGTTCCGCCAATTGAGCTGCAGTGATTGACTCTTTGATAGGCAGAAAGTGAGCCACTTTCGTGAGTTTGTCGATGACAATGAATATAGCATCAATGCCACACTTGGACTTTGGAAACCCAGTCACGAAGTCCATCTCAATGTGGTCAAACTTCCATTCTGGAATGGCAAGAGGTTGGAGGAGACCAGCTGGCCTTTGGTGTTCTGCCTTCACTCTTCTGCAGACATCACATTCATTCACGAACTGAGCAATCTCGCGCTTCATTCGAGTCCACCAATAAGCCTTCTTGAGGTCCTGATACATCTTCGTGCTCCCAGGGTAGATGGAGAGGAGAGAATTGTGAGCCTCGTTCATGATCACTTTACGAAGTTCACCTTTGGGCACAACAATATGATCCTCGAAGAAGAGAGTGTCCTTGTCATCAAGGCGGTAGCACTTGTACTTGGGTTGACTCTTGGCAATCCCAATCTTCACCTTTTTCACCATAGCATCGAGAAACTTAGCTTGGCGAATCTGGTCTTCCAAGGTAGGAGAGACTTGAAGGTTGGCGAGGAAACCTTGAGGAACAACTTGCAGATTAAGTTTGCAGAAAGCTTCACAAAGCTCGGGTTGATAAGGCTTGAGAATCAGACTGTTGCAGTAAGCCTTCCTGCTCAATGCGTCAGCAATCACATTGGCCTTGCCTGGAGTATACTCGATACTCGGATTATACTCTTGAATCATTTCGACCCATCGAGTTTGCCTGAGGTTGAGATTTGGCTGAGTGAAGATGTACGTGAGACCGATTCTTCCTATCCGGCGCCACCGAGTTTCACATGTCATAAGCCACTGCCAAACCCTAATCAGTTCGGTCCCACCGATGGGATCTTGGTCTCACCGAGATGGGCTTGCAAACTCTCTGTTACCCAATGCAATATTCTCGGTCCCACCGAGATATGCAATCAGTTCCACCGAGTTTGCTTGGCCAAATCTCAGTTTCACTTGTTACCCAAATCGGTCCCACCAAGTTTGAGTAATCGGTCAAACCGAGTTTTGGATTTACCCTAACCCTAGCACATCGGTCTCACCGAGTTGATCCAGTCGGTCCCACCAAAATCACTAACGGTCACTAGGTTTACATTTTCGGTCAGACCGAGTTTATTGATTCGGTCCAACCGAGATTGGAAAACTATGTGTAACGGTTGGATTTTGTGTGGAGGCTATATATGCCCCTCCACCTTCTTCTCATTCGAAGAGAGAGCCATCAGAACACACACACCATTCCAACTCATATGTTCTGAGAGAGAACCACCTACTCATGTGTTGAGACCAAGGCATTCCATTAGTACCATATGAATCTTGATCTCTAGCCTTCCCAAGTTGCTTTCCGCTCAAACCCTCTTTCCACCAAATCCAAATCCTATGAGAGAGAGTTGAGTGTTGGGGAGACTATCATTTGAAGCACAAGAGCAAGGAGTTCATTACCTACACACCATTTGTTACTTCTTGGAGAGTGGTGTCTCCTAGATTGGCTAGGTATCACTTGGGAGCCTCCGACAAGATTGTGGAGTTGAACCAAGGAGTTTGTAAGGGCAAGGAGATCGCCTACTTCGTGAAGATCTACCGCTAGTGAGGCAAGTCCTGTGTGGGCGATGGCCATGGTGGGATAGGCAAGGTTGCTTCTTCGTGGACCCTTTGTGGGTGGTTGCTTCTTTGTGGACCCTTCGTGGGTGGAGCCCTGTGTGGACTCGCGCAACCGTTACCCTTGGGTGGAGCCCTGTGTGGACTCACGCAACCGTTACCCTTCGTGGGTTGAAGTCTCCATCAACGTGGATGTAGGATAGCACCACCTATCCGAACCACGGGAAAAACATCCGTGTCTCCAATTGTGTTTGATCTCTCCAAACCCTTCCCATTACATTCTTGCAAGTTGCATGCTTTACATTCCGCTGCTCATATACTCTTTGCATGTTGGCTTGATATGTATCGTGTGTGTTGAAATTGTGCCTAAAACTCCACTTAAACCGAAAAAGCTTAAAAATTGCAACTTGAGCATTATGTGTCTAATCCCCCCCCTCTAGACACATCTACTTCTAGATCCTACAAGTGGTATCAGAGCCTTGGTCTCCATTGCTTTGGTTTAATCACCATTGGAGGAAGATGGATGTGTCTACTCTAGGGAGTCTTAGACATAGAGTGCCTATTCTTGATGGAAAGTACTTTCATGAATGGAAAAATGAGATGCCTGTAATCTTCAATCAATATCATATGAACAAGTATATTGCTAGCCCTTGTGCACCCCATATTGATCCCTTGCATCCTACCCTAGATGAAGATATTGACATGATTCGCAATCTTAGAACTATTGAGCTCATCATTAGAGGATTGCCCAAAAATTTGATTGCTAGTTTGCCTACTCAAAATTGCACCTATAATATATGGAAATTTCTTGAGGAACGGTTTCCCAATCATTCCTTGAAAACTTTGGATGAAATTCTCCATAAATCTATTGCCTTGAGTAAGATGAACTCTAGTGATCCTAGTTTTGGTAAATGTCTTCTTGAACTTGCCAATCTTAAGCATGCTAAAGGAGATGTTGGAATCATTAATGATATCATACTCAAAGCTATAAGAATTCATAAAAGTGACCAGTTTGATGATCATTTATCTGATGAATTACCCTCTCTAGGAAATGATGAATCACAAGATCATGATGAACATGAATATTACAATGAGGATGATAGTGACTTCGATCTTGATGATGCAATGAGACATTTTGGTCTTATGGCAAATCTTCGGGGATATGAATCAGGAGGAAAGGAATGGGTTCTTGATAGTGGATGTACTGATCATATGACCGGAGATGAAGAGATGTTTCGTGAGCTTGCTGAAAATGACGGCCCTCGAAAATATGTCACCTTTGGTGATAATTCAAAGGGTAAAGTGATTGGCCTTGGTAAGGTGGCCATCTCACATGATAGTTCCATTCAAAATGTCATGCTCGTTGAATCTCTTGGCTACAACTTACTTTCAGTATCTAGACTTGCTGATTTCGGTTTGAATGTCCTATTTACTGAGGTAGATTGCCAAGTATTTCGTCGAGACAATCATAAAATGGTCTTTACGGGTATGCGTAGAGGTGATCTTTACATTGTCGATTTCTCTAAAAAGGCACAACCTAAAACTTGCTTTGTTGCTAAATCCTCAAAAGGTTGGTTGTGGCATAGACGACTAGGTCATGTTGGCATGAGAAACCGACTAGGTCATGTGGATAGACTTTGCAGTGCTTGTCAAGCAGGTAAATAGGTTGGAGGAAGATATCTCGTGAAGAACATCATGACCAAAAGGAGGCCACTCGAGCTACTTCACATGGATCTTTTTGGTCCCAACGCCTACAAGAGTCTCTGTGGAAATTCTTTTGGTCTAGTTATAGTTGATGACTTTTCAAGATTTACGTGGGTGTTCTTTCTTAATGACAAGTCGCAGGTCCAGAAGATCTTCAGAAACTTTGCTAGGAAAGCCCAAAATCAGTTTGATGTGAAGATCAAGAAGGTTCGGAGTGACAACGGAACGGAATTCAAGAACGCAAATGTGGACACCTTTCTTGATGAAGAAGGGATTTCACACGAGTTCTTGGCTACGTACACACCTCAAAAAATGGAGTTGTTGAGAGGAAGAACCGGACGCTCATCGAAATGGCAAGAACGATGCTTGATGAATACAAGACGCCAAAGCACTTTTTGGCAGAAGCGGTTGAGACAGCTTGTCACGCAACAAATCGCTTATATCTTCACAAGCTACTCGGCAAGACGGCATATGAGCTCCTCACCGGTAACAAGCCTCAAGTTGGATACTTTCGAGTATTCGGCTCAAAGTGCTACATTCTTGATAAGCATTGTTGTTCAAAGTTTGCTCCTAAATCTCATGAAGGTTTTCTACTTGGTTATGGCTCAAACTCTCACACTTACTGTGTCTACAACAATTTCACCCGAAAGGTTGAAGAGACGGTAGATGTGAAGTTTGATGAATCTAATGGCTCGCAAGTAGAGCAATTGCCAATTGATGTAGGAGACAAAGACCCTTCAGAAGCAATTCAAGACTTGTCCATTGGCAAAATTCGTCCAACGGAGGTGAAGGAGAGTACTTCATCCGTCCAAGTGGAAGCTTCTACTTCACGACAAGGTGAACCAAGAATCGACACGGAAGCATCCACAAGTGGGACACATCAAGATGAAGAAAATGAGGAAATACGTCAAGACGAACATCAACAACCTCCTTCTCCACCACGACAAGAGAACGACGACGTCAACAATGAAGAAGGCCAAGAAGAAGAACAAGATGAAGAAGATGTTCAACGAAGACCCAAGAAAAAGCTCTCACGAGTTCGAGCAAGAATTGCCAAAGATCATCCCGTCGAGCAAATCCTCAATGATATACAAACCGGGAGAATCACTCGCTCAAAAACTCGTTTAGCTAACTTTTGTGAAAACTACTCATTCATCTCTAGCATTGAACCAATGAAGGTTGAAGAAGCATTGGAAGATCCGGATTGGATAAATGCTATGCATGAAGAGCTACATAATTTTGAGAGAAACCAAGTTTGAACATTGGTTGACAAGCCCGACAACAACCACAACATCATTGGTACCAAATGGGTGTTTCACAACAAGCAAGATGAAGATGGACAAGTGGTTCGCAACAAAGCACGTCTCGTCGCCCAAGGGTACACACAAGTCGAAGGTATGGACTATGGTGAGACGTATGCTCCCGTTGCTAGACTTGAGTCCATTCGCATCTTACTTGCCTATGCTAATCACCATAATATCACCTTGTACCAAATGGACATTAAAAGTGCTTTTCTAAATGGTGAAATAGAGGAGGAAGTTTATGTCAAACAACCTCCCGGCTTTATCAATCCCAAGAAACCAAATCATGTTTACAAACTTCACAAAGCTCTTTATGGTCTTAAACAAGCTCCTAGAGCATGGTATAAATGCTTGACCAAGTTCCTTACTACAAGTGGTTTTGAAATTGGTAAAATTGATTCTACTCTTTTTACTAAAAGGGTTAATGGAGAACTATTTGTATGCCAAATTTATGTTGATGATATCATATTTGGTTCAACTAACCCTCTCTTTAGTGAAAAGTTTGGAAAGCTAATGTCAGAGAAGTTTGAGATGTCTATGATGAGTGAACTCAAATTCTTTCTCGGGTTGCAAATCAAGCAAACTAAGGAAGGTACATTTGTCTCTCAAACAAAGTACACCAAGGACTTATTCAAGATGTTCAATATGCAAGAATGCAAAGGTACGTTTACACCCATGCCTACTAGTGGACATAATGATTTAACCAAAGATGGTGAACCGGTTGATCAAAAGGTTTATCGCTCTATGATTGGTTCATTGTTATACCTATGTGCTTCATGTCCCGATATTATGCTAAGTGTATGCATGTGTGCACGATATCAAGCTGCTCCAAAAGATTGTCATCTTAAGGCTGTGAAAAGGATAGTGAGATATTTAATCCATACACCAAATTTTGGCATTTGGTATCCTAAGAGGTCTTCTTTTGATCTTTTTGGCTATTCCGACTCGGATTATGCCGGAGACAAGGTTGATAGAAAGTCCACTTCGGGTACTTGTCAATTTCTTGGTAGATCTCTTGTGTCTTGGTCTTCCAAGAAACAAAACTCGGTATCCTTATCCACCACCGAAGCTGAATACATTGCCGCTGGTTCATGTTGCGCTCAATTACTTTGGATGACTCAAACTCTTAAACATTATGGGATTTATGTGAAACATGTTCCACTGCTTTGTGACAATGAAAGTGCTACCAAAATTGGTCATAATCCTGTACAACATTCTCGAACTAAGCATATTGAAGTTCGTCATCATTTCATTCGAGATCATGTTGCTAAGGGTGACATCAATCTTAAGCATGTTCGCACCGACAAGAAATTAGCGGATATATTTACTAAACCACTTGATGAGAAAGAGTTTTGCAGGTTGAGAGGAGAATTGAACATCATTGATGCTTCGAACTTGGAGTAGAAACTCCATTGGATACATGCAAGACATGAGCTTATGACTAACCCATGATATGTCTCTCATGATAACTATCTTATGTCTTGGATACATTTGTACCTTGCATGTTGTCTAACCCATGTAGGTGCTTGGTTGAATCTAATCCCATGAGATTGCGACTCACTCATATCCTGAGCAATCTCTACATCACCAAGACTCTACACAATAGTGGTTCAAGACAAGGAAGCACAAAACCATACAAACATATCCTTTGACAAATTCTATGATTGAGCTTCATGATTGTCATTTTTGGATACACAAGTGCTCTTCCTTGCAAAAACTAACCCATGTAGGTAGATGAACCCAAACTCCAAATGATGCTCCCAACTCTCGATGAGCTACATCAACCTTGAGCACCCACACAAGTTCAACTACATGAGCAAGAACCACATCACCACCCAAGGTATGTTATTCCATCTTAGAGAAGCTTTACTCCAAGACATGAGTCAAAGCAACTCAACAAGATGTGAATACACCAAGATGCTTAAACGAAAAATGGTAACCCCATTTTGAGCTTAAACGATGAGTATGACCTATGATCGAGTGTTCTAACTTGACTCCTAAGTCAATATACTCTAACATAGGTGATTATGTCACCGCCCAATTCTAGATGAAGTTCTCTTGTGTTCCTTCTTGAGTTATTGCATTTGTCCCTTGCATATTTGTTTCATCTAGAAACCTTTTACCCTTTTCTTTTTGATTTTTGTTCTGCATATTTCTGCATCAAATTCCTTGCAAATCTTTCAGCTAATTCATTGCAAATCTTTGTGAGATCTTACCTGATTAGTGAGCTGAGGTGACAAGTGTTTTTCTCTGTGATGAACTCGGTTTCACCGAATTACCATTTTCGGTCCAACCGAATCCCTTCGGTACTACCGAAATATGCCACTCGGTGCCACCGATTTTGCAACAGGAAAAACAGTTTGATACATATTCTATATTTCTGCTGATCCAGCTCCACTCAATGAATCTTGTCCTCTACAAGCATCACAGTTTTATTCCCTGCTTTGTACTGAATCTCAAGGACCAAACCTACTCGACGGATTCCAGGAGAAACCTTCTTGGAAATTGATGTCAAAGGGGGAGAGAGAGATCACATCAAATCTTGTAGGAGAGAGAGATCACATCAAGGGAGAGAAACATCAAGGACCAAACCTACAAGAGAGAAAATATTAAGGGGGGGAGAGAGACCTCAAGGGGGGAGAGAATACTCAAGGATCCCATATATTAAGGGGGAGAAAGAAATCTCCAAGGGGGAGAGAATACTCAAGGATCCCATATATTAAGGGGGAGAAAGAAATCTCCAAGGTGGAGAGAATACTCAAGGATCCCAGATGCTTGATGTTCAAGACGAGAGATGCCACATGTCTTTTTGGGGGAAAGACATGTTCATATGAACTCATTTGAATTTAGTTCTATTCATAACCTTCAGCTCTGATTTTTCTGTTTCCTATCTTCTCCCAATATCCCATGTAAGATCCAGGGGGAGCAAGACACCTAAGGGAAAGAAATCAGTCAAATTCATTGCATATCTTTATTCTTGGGGACATGTTGAATTCAATATGGTACCTTGTACTCACCCTCTACATGTCATCCCAATCTTGGTATTCTTGTGGTTTCTTTTGTTTGCTCTGGCTAGTGGACGTACCTGTGTTATCTAACCTTGTTTGTGCAGGTTCATTCCATCCTAAGCCAACTCAAGACCACAAGGTAAGGATATGCATCAAAATCATGAGTATGAGGAGTTCTTGCTTATGTACATACTGTTTTCAAGAAGGACTCATGAGCATGAAGGTATTTTCCTTGATAATCTTTTGCTCTGATGCATATGGCCAAGATACATGTAACACCTTGCCTACTCTGTCATGGTTATGCTTTCACATGCCTCTCTATTTCATATTTACATGAGTTCATACATGTAGGGGGAGCCTATGCTTGTTACATGTCCTTCCAAAGCTTTACTTGCTGTTCTTTATATCTTTATCTAAAGCTTTGATGTATGTTGCCATCAATTACCAAAAAGGGGGAGATTGAAAGCACAAGTGCTCCCTAGGTGGTTTTGATAATTGATGACAACATATCTCTTGTTGGACTAACATCTCAATCTAGCATGTTTCAGATAAGTTCAACAATGGAGTGGCATGGACTAAAGGTTGTGGGAACTCCTTCAAGATGCTAGGGACAAAGGATTGGCTAAAGCTTCAAGCTCAAGACTCCTCATTTTACATTTTAGTGATCCAAGATCACATTGAGTCTTTAGGAAAAGCCAATACTATTAAGGAGGGATGAGGTGTTGCTTAATGAGCCTCTTGCTTCATGTGCTTAGTGATATGCTCCAAAACCCTCAATTACTTTCCCATATCCACATATGACCTAAACCCTAAGCCAAACTCGGTCCTACCGATTCTTCCTATCCGGCGCCACCGAGTTTCACATGTCATAAGCCACTGCCAAACCCTAATCAGTTCGGTCCCACCGATGGGATCTCGGTCTCACCGAGATGGGCTTGCAAACTCTCTGTTACCCATTGCAATATTCTCGGTCCCACCGAGATATGCAATCGGTTCCACCGAGTTTGCTTGGCCAAATCTCAGTTTCACTTGTTACCCAAATCGGTCCCACCGAGTTTGAGTAATCGGTCAAACCGAGTTTTGAATTTACCCTAACCCTAGCACATCGGTCTCACCGAGTTGATCCAGTCGGTCCCACTGAAATCTCTAACGGTCACTAGGTTTACATTTTTGGTCAGACCGAGTTTATTGATTCGGTCCCACCGAGATTGGAAAACTATGTGTAACGGTTGGATTTTGTGTGGAGGCTATATATACCCCTCCACCTTCTTCTCATTCGAAGAGAGAGCCATCAGAACAAACACACCATTCCAACTCATATGTTCTGAGAGAGAACCACCTACTCATGTGTTGAGACCAAGGCATTCCATTAGTACCATATGAATCTTGATCTCTAGCCTTCCCAAGTTGCTTTCCACTCAAACCCTCTTTCCACCAAATCCAAATCCTATGAGAGAGAGTTGAGTGTTGGGGAGACTATCATTTGAAGCACAAGAGCAAGGAGTTCATTACCTACACACCATTTGTTACTTCTTGGAGAGTGGTGTCTCCTAGATTGGCTAGGTGTCACTTGCGAGCCTCCGACAAGATTGTGGAGTTGAACCAAGGAGTTTGTAAGGGCAAGGAGATCGCCTACTTCGTGAAGATCTACCGCTAGTGAGGCAAGTCCTGTGTGGGCGATGGCCATGGTGGGATAGGCAAGGTTGCTTCTTCGTGGACCCTTCGTGGGTGGAGCCCTGTGTGGACTCGCGCAACCGTTACCCTTGGGTGGAGCCCTGTGTGGACTCGCGCAACCGTTACCCTTCGTGGGTTGAAGTCTCCATCAACGTGGATGTAGGATAGCACCACCTATCCGAACCACGGGAAAAACATCCGTGTCTCCAATTGCGTTTGATCTCTCCAAACCCTTCCCGTTACATTCTTGCAAGTTGCATGCTCTACATTCCGCTGCTCATATACTCTTTGCATGCTTGCTTGATATGTATCGTGTGTGTTGAAATTGTGCCTAAAACTCCACTTAAACCGAAATAGCTTAAAAATTGCAACTTGAGCATTATGTGTCTAATCACCCCCCTCTAGACACATCTACTTCTAGATCCTACACTCTTGTGGTCAGGGAAGATGTCCACTTTTCTTCCCAATAAGAGATGTCTCCAAGTCAAAAGAGCATGCACTACTGCCACCAACTCGAGGTCATGAGTGGGGTAGTTCTTCTCATTGGGCTTCAAATGGCGAGAGGTATAAGCAACAACTTTCTTCTCTTGCATCAATACTGCGCCAGGACCTTGGAGAGAGGCATCACAAAAGACCTCGTACGGCTTGGATTCATCAGGCGGAGTTAGAACTGGAGCAGTGATCAATTTCTCTTTCAAAGTGTTGAAAGCAATGTCACACTCCGGAGACCAAACGTACTTGACATGCTTTTGGAGAAGATTTGAGAGAGGCTTCGCGATCTTAGAAAAGTTTTCAACGAATCTTCGGCAGTAGCTTGCAAGACCGAGGAAGCTACGGAGTTGCTTCACGTTCTGAGGAGGTTCCCAATTCATAATTGTAGACACCTTATCAGGATTCACCGCAATGCCCTTGGCAGAGATGATATGACCAAGATAAAGAACCTCATCTAGCCAAAATTCACACTTGGAGAACTTGGCGTAGAACTGGTGTTCCCTCAGCTTATCGAGTACCAAACGCAAGTGCTTGGCATGATCTTCCTTGTCCTTCGAGAAAACCAGAATGTCGTCGAGATAGACCAAAACGAAGTCATTGGTGTAGGCATTGATGATGAAGTTCATCATGCGAGAGAAAGTCGGAGGAGCGTTGACGAGGCCAAAAGACATGATAGTGTACTCGTATGAACCATAGCTTGTCCTGAAAGCCGTCCTGGGAATATCTTGTTCACGGATTCGAATCTGATGATAACCCATACGGAGATCAAGCTTGGAGAATACTTGGGCACCTTTGAGTTGTTCGAACAGCTCGTTGATGTTGGGAAGTGGGTATTTGTTCTTGATGATCTTCTTGTTCAATGGACGGTAATCAACACAAAGTCGGTCCGTTCCATCCTTCTTCTTCACAAAAATAACACCACAACCCCACGGGGAAGAACTAGGCCGGATGAGACCCATACGCTCTTGAATATCGAGTTGCTTCTTCAGCTCCTTCAACTCTTCAGGTCCGAGCTTGTAAGGATGCTTGCACACTGGTTCCGTGCCAGGCTCAAGATCGATGACGAATTCAACTGGCCGGTGTGGAGGCATTCTTGGAAGCTCTTCTGGAAAGACATCTTGATATTCGCAAACGACTGGAATTTGCGAGATGGCATCTAGTTCACCCTTCTCATTGAGAGAAAACAGACGGATGGTATCGTCATTCGCAGCAAAGATAATTACATCCTCAGATGAATGAGTCAATTGAATCTGCCTGGCTGCACAATCAAGCTGAGCCTTGTGCTTAGAAAGCCAATCCATTTCGAGAATAAGATCAATATCTGAGTTACCAAGAACCATTGGGGAAGCCAGAAACATGAAATCACCCAACATGATAGAAACATCCGGGACTATTGAAGTAGCCCTCATAGACTTAGCCGGAGAAACCACTCCCATAGGTTTACCCAACATTTGCGAAACGAAGTCATGCTTGGAAACAAATGATCTTGACATGAAACAATGCGATACACCAGTGTCAAAAAGAACTTTTGCAGGAAAAGAGTTAACTGGAAAGTTACCCATGATAACATCTGGCGAGTCCTCTGCCTGAGCTGCATTCAGCAAGTTGACCTTGGCGTGCTTGGGGCTATGCTTGACCACAACTGTACTTGCCGATCTCACAGGAGGAGGAGGAGGAAGACGACTCTGGTTGAAGCACTTGTTGGCATAGTGACCCTTCTGTTGGCACTTGTTGCACGTGACCTCTGAAAGCGGACGGTGATACGGAGCACTCGATCTTGGAGCTTGAGACCAAGTCTTGTTCTGAAAGGCGGGGTTGGGGGGGGGGGAAGATCCACTGCCACCTTTGCTCTTCTGCTGATACGGCTGACGCAACGGAGGAGGAGGAAGCCAATACTTCTGCTGCTTGGCCACTTGAGTAGAGGAAGAAGGAGTAGCATCTCTGACTCGCTTCTTGGAAGCATCACACCTCAATTGAGCAGCCTCTTGCTTCAATGCCATGTTGTAGAACTCATCGTACCTCAAGGGCTCAAAGAGAACAAGAGCTAGCTGAATTTCTTCTCTGAGACCACCCCTGAACTGGTATATCATGCTCTTCTCATCAGGTACGTCCTACTTAGCAAAGCGGGTGAGCTTCTGGAACAACTTGTTGTAGTCATAGACAGACAAAGAGCCTTGCTTCAGGTTGCGGAATTCCTCACGCTTGCTTTCAACCACGCTCTGGGGAATATGATGAGCTTTGAAATCTTGACGGAATTCATCCCAGGTAATCGCACGTCCACCTCTGGAATCCTTGTACTGCTGGAACCATTCTGCAGCTTGATCTTTGAGTTGGAAGGAAGCGAACTTGACAAAGTCCTCAGGCCTGACGTTACTGCACTCGAAATGCTTGCACAGATCCACTAGCCAATCGTCAGCATCGGTTGCCTCAGCACAATTGCTGAAAGTCTTTGGCCCGTTAGCAAGGAACTGGTTGAGTGTAGCAAAGTGATTCTGATTGTTGCCTTGGTTCCCTTGGTTGCCTTGATTGCGCTCTTGAAGAATTTGCATGATCAACTGTGTGTTTGCATTGGTTGCGGCCATCACAGCTTGCCATGCCTCCGGAGGAGGTGGGGTGGTGGCGGATCTTGATTCTGATTCTGATTGGTGCTCTTAGCGGGAGCCATCCTGAAGAGGTTGACCACCGTTAGCACATAGACAGATAAAAGAAGCTGAGTCCAATGGAATGAAAATTGCAACATATAGTCTTCACATCCGAACAAAATGAACGAATGCATTCCTCTTGAAATGGTCACATATACATAAATTGAGAAGCCACTTAGAATTCAGGTAGAGAAATAAATCAACAAGGTACGGATCAAGAACGAATACTCGGTAAGAAATCCCAATCTCAAACCAATATTCGTGGAAGAAGAACTAGAGCTACAAG